>NC_056739.1:784367273-784613206 GCF_019279795.1 Protopterus annectens | reverse complement strand
ATAATATTAAAAAAAAAAAAAAAAAAAAAAAATTTAATATATATATATTTAAAAAAAACCCTTAAAAAAAAAACTTAGACCTACTGCTCTGTCTACCTGGTTGGACTAAAAAACACAGCTGACACGAATTGTAGATTTGAGCGCTTTCTTTCGCAGCTTTATTGATGCTACATTGAACTTCTTCAGAAATCTACTCATACAGCATTCATAGTTAGTATATATAGTGCTAGGCTTGTTAGCCTTGGTCACATGGGGGTGTGTTTGAGGTTGAAGTTCTCGCATTGCTTTAAATTGAGACATGCTAACACCTTTAACACATTTAGCACATTTAGCAATGGTACAAAGAATACCAAAATCTGGTAAAGAAACAAAGAACCACTGAAACAGGTAGCAAGGGTCAGCAAACTCTATCTACTATTAAAGATAGAAAAATCTCAAAGGTAGAGAAAATTATTTAAATTGAAATAATGAAATATAAATTCTAAGTCACTTAGCTTGAGAGCTGGCCAGATGTGTCTTGATACTCTACATGACAAACAAGATCTGAGGTGATGGAGAGAAAGGGGCACTATGGGTAAAGCTTAGTTCGAGAGTTTTTGGCTAGCACAAGCTTGTTATAACATCTGTAAACAACTCCTGAGTGGCAAGAAGAGGATGTAAAGGAAGGCCTGGGTTCAGAAAAATTTGATGAATCCAAAGGAGTTCCTTTTTGAGACAAGGGAGAAAAGGAACCACAAACTCCAGTGGATGTGAATGTGAATGTTGCATCCACAGTGACTTCAGGTACCACTGAAACTTACTCATGTGAAGTTTGGCGAGAGGTAACATGGGAATGGAGGATGAAATGAACCCCGGGAGCCTGAGAAACTCCCTGGCTGCAACAGAAGGAACAGGGAGAAGACTCTGGAAACAGGAAATGAGAGACTGAACTTTTGGAGGAGGCAGAGATGCACCCCAGGAAGATGTGGTCCTGGGAGGGGGAAAGAAAGGATTATTACAAATTTATTGTGAACCCCAATCTTTGCAGAAAAGAAATAGTGAACTGTAGATTTTATTCCAGGATCTCTGGACAAGGAGCTAGAAAAAGAAGATCGTCCAGTTAAGGGTAAACCTGGATGCACTGAAGTTTGCCGTAAGCAATAACAGGAGCGAGGCATTTTGTGAATACGCTTGGGAAAGGGGAAAGACCAAAGTGCAAAGCAGAGAACTGAAAGTGCACAAGGAAGCAAAAGAGAAACTTATACATTTCCTGTAAAGTGGATGAATGGGAATGTGAAGATAAACATCACCGATGTCCACATAGGGCGTGTAAGCTTGAGAAAAAATAAGAGGAAACAAGGTTTGCAAAGACAGCATACTGAAGGTACTTTCAGAAAAGTATTGAGGTGAGAAAGATCCACAATGGGTCTCCATGGTCCGTCTTTTCTGGGTATGAGAAACATCCTGGAGTAAAACCCTCTTCCCCTGAGGGGCGCAGGAACTTCTTGAATTATTCCCTGATGTATCAAATCATGAAGCACCTGGGGAAACCAGATACAGTTTTGTCTTGAGGTGGTTGTGGAATGCTAATGAGTGGAGGAACAGTCTCCTACACCATTAAGTACCCTTGCTTGACAATGGAAAGAACCCAAAAATCTTGAGTAATAAGCTTCCCAAACTGGGAAGAGACAGGGAAAGACGGAGAGAACGAACAAGACTGAGTGTGGCAGTCACAGACTACCTGGCTTGCCTGGAAAGGGCTGCTTCTGGGAACAAACTGGCTAAGAGGGCTTAGACTGAGGACCTCTCTTACCTCCTTTTTTTGCTTTTGGAAGTGGGCAGGTGAGTTTGTTTTCTAACCAGATGTTTTTGAGGGATAATTCCTCTGAAATTTGGGAACGGGCAAAACAAAGATGTTTTAAGTCCTGTAGTTCCTTGCCTTTCTCCTGCATAACTTTTAAACAAATCTGCACCTACAACCCCGAACACAGCACTACTGTCTAAAGGAGCATCCACTAATTTTGCTTTATTACCGGGAAGGGGGTGAAGCCTCAACCATGAACATTTCCTAAGAACAGAGCCAGATGCAGCTGCCCTAGAAGATGCTTCTGCTGCATTTAATGAAGTGGAGAGCTGCCTGAGAAGAAACTCCAAAAGAGACATCAGCTGAGTTTTAAAATAAGAGTCTGGGAGGTGAGA
The DNA here is from genome assembly GCF_019279795.1 of Protopterus annectens. Classification (NCBI taxonomy): domain Eukaryota; kingdom Metazoa; phylum Chordata; order Ceratodontiformes; family Protopteridae; genus Protopterus; species Protopterus annectens. Next base: position 784,611,028 of record NC_056739.1, on the reverse strand, counting down.
AATTGCTCGAGAAAGAAGCATATCTGCGCTCATATGGGTTTGGTAATTTAAAGCACAGAAAGCTAAGGTGGCAGAAGTATAAACTTTTCCCCCTATTTTTCCATAGTCTTGCACTCCTTATCAGAAGGGAGAAGCTTGGTGGATGGCAACAGTGTGGATGTTTTGTCAGAAGCAATGGAAACCACTGCAGGATCTGATGAAGGACATCAATAAAGAAATGTACAGTCTTCTGGCACTTTATAAAACCAATCAGGCCTTTTAGGGGCAGGGGTCTGTGAGCCTGGGGCCTCATATGTTGTAGAAAAAGCACCCAAAAGGCTAGTAAGAATGGAGGAACAGCAGAAGGGGAAGGAGAATCCACCTGTACAAGATCATAATATCTACTCTGCACATCAGCAACCTGACAGCATTCCCTCATTTTAGCTACGGTTTCCCCAAATGTGATCTTCCACACTGGTGAATCTAGACTAGACTTAGAGACTCTCCCCAGGGGAAGCATGGCATTTTTAGGGGAATAGGCCAAGTGGACATCCTAAAGAAGAACCTCAGAGAAGAACCCTCTAATCCCAGATGATTCCCAGCAGTGGGAAGAAGTTGAGTGGGAGAAACAGGATCAGCTGAAGGAGGCTTGAGAGCTATAACTGCATTAAGCAAGGCTTGAGAAAAAGACTACCAATCTGATTGTGGAGTCTTAGGTGCAGAAATGTGCTTGGTTTTCTGCTTTTTTTTAACCTGACATCAGCCTGATGGAAAGTGGAGGGACCCACCATAGGCCTGCACTTAATATTACTTGGAATATGCTTCCTGACTAGCATCTGAGGGATACCCCTAGAGCCTTCCAAAATAACGAGCCTTGGTCCCCCAAACCGTCCAATGAAGACATCTGCATGGCCTCAGAGGACATGCCCAAGGGGAATTCCTTGACAATATCTGATGCGGTACCTGCTGAAGAACCTGAGCCAACCTCTAGACATACCTCCGGGTCGTCAATGACCTCGAGAGAGACATCAGATGTAGAAACTGCAGCTGAAGATTCAAGCCCCAGCTTCTTGGCCTTCCTCTTCAACACAGGCTCAACAGAAGTCCCAAAAGCACCCTCCATTAGATCCCTAGCTAAGTGCTTCAGTTGCTGATTTTCTAAATAAATCTTAAGGGATGAAAGACGGCAAAAAAGAACAAGATGTATGGCCGTACGTAGGCCCCAAACAACAGAAAGTTTGTGGCTATCCTTGTGTGGAATCTGCCTCCCATATTGGCCACTTGCCTTTCCTGGATGACAAGAAACCCTCAACAGAAAGCAGCAGAAATAGAAAAAAAAAAAACCTGGACACTTCTCTACAAACTAGACCAACAGCAAACGACTCGGGCGAACAGATACGACAATAGAAAATGGCATTCAGACTGCGCCAGAGAAGTTCTGGGCATTGTATGAGGACATCGCTTTTATGGCTGATGTACTCAGTCATTCTTGTGACGTCTCACGTACTAGCAGTACTTAAAAGCTCCTGTATACTGGCCCGACATCATGTCGCCTACGGCAGAGGATCCCCATGTAAAGAACACTGAACATTAGAAAAGGAGGACATCAGTAGATGTTCCAACAGTGTACGGTTACAGTAGATAAAGCTATATGGGACCTACCCATCAGCCTTTCAAAGCTGAAGGGTACCTTCTCAACACTCCAACTCTCAGAAGCTCGGGAGGAGTTCCATTTAAGAGGGCTGGAGTGCATACCCAAGAGCATTTTCAGTAAAGCAAGAGCTGGAAAGAACAATGCTAGGATACAACTCAACAGTAACGTCATAGACGCAAATATTTTCACCTCCTTTAGTACTTGCTGCACGTCTTCAGGGAATAAAAGGTGCCTAAAGGGTATCAAAAATTCTATCATTCTGGCAATTAAACACTTTTCAGGTTGGGGTACATCAAAGAACCAGTCTTGTGTGAACAAATCTACTCTGGGGAGAAGCCTGTGGAAATTGCCCTTGGCCATACGGAAACGTGAGAAAGTACAGTTGTGTACACTTACCATAAATGAAGATGGGAGTGTAATCACTGTTGCATTCCTGACTTGTGAGACTTTTCTGCTGTGAAAGCCCATGTCTGGCCTGACTACCAGAAGAAAAACTCTCCCTCCTGCAAAAGCTGGTGGAAAGCCAGTCCTGCCCCTGGCTGCTGTGCTTCCCTGGCTCCAGCGCCCACACCTAATCTTGGGCTCCTGCCTATCCTGCTCTAACCTCCTGAACGTACCCCACCGGACGTGCTTGATAGAACCCTCAGAAAAGGGAAATTAAATCAAAATAACTGAACTCCCATCTGCTCCCTGAGTGTCTTTCCCAGCAAGGAATTTTAGTGAAAGTATGTGTACAGCTTTAACATTCTGTAACAATTAAAGGTAGTACATAAGTTCTTCTAGGTCACTGAGCGCTTCCCTGCCAGGTTAGCCAGCAGCCTAAGCTCCCCTTTCTTTGTCACTTAACACTATTCCCCCCTTTATATCTACACCGTATTCCCCCCTTTATATCTACACCCCTATCCCGGTCTACGATAGCCCACTCCTTCCCCTAACCTGATATCTCCCTCAAGGGACCTTGCTACTTCAAACTGACTACCAGGTGGCCCTTACCTGCTTATTGTCTCTACTAACTTCACCCACTCTTACCTTATCTCCTCTACTCAGTCCTAGACATCTCTTCCTCTGCTCACTCCCCCACTACTGTCCAAGGACTACCTATCCTCATTTTACTCCACAAACTCCCCTTCTCTATCCTTCATAAAGCCTCTTACCTTCTTTTACTGTCTTCCATCCAGATATCGACCCACTACTCTACTTCTCTGCAAGTCTTTCAATCCTCCTACACATCTCTCCAAACTTACCTTCTGGTTCTCACACACTGATTGTTTTCCTCATTTTTTCCTTCCTTTGGCTCTACCTGCTCAGTTAGCCCTGCGGGCTCACTCCGCTCCCCTACCCTGGCTCCAAATCTCACCCGCCCCCTGCACCTCTACATTTATTCTTCACATTCTCTTCCCACCCATATCAATTAACCAATCTCAGTCCTCTCCTTATTACCCCTCCCACCCAAATCAATTAACTAATCATAGTCCTCTTCCTATCACCCCTCCCACTCCTCCCACTCCACCATCCTACACCCTCTCTACACACAATCTCCTTCTATCTGCAATTTAATACAACCCCTTCTACTTCTTTACCACTCCTCCTCAAACAGCCTGTTCTCTTCCACTACATTTCTCCCTTCTTTTCTCCCCATTCTAAACATGACCTCCCAAATTCTCTACACTTTCCAGATTCCCTTGCTCCCTTCTCATACTACTAATCCCTCTTTACCATGCTACCTCTTACTCTTCTAAAGTTCCCCCATGCCTTCCTTCTAGTCAAACTACCCCTTGCACTAAACTGCAACCTCTTCTATTCACTCACTTCCATTCCATATCCACCTCTCATATTCCTCCTAATCTACTGCACCTATTCCATCGCAAACTCTTCTCCACCTCAAAAAAACTTTCACTCTTAAACAACTGCTAGCCCCAAACAACTTCCTACTATACAAACCTAAAAGGCTAAAAGTTATATCCAGTAATGTCCTAGCCTTATCTGGAGATATCCATCCTAACCCCGGCCTCTGCCTCATTACAAACACCCCCCCCCTACATCTCCTACTACAAATAACCATCTCCCCCCTTCCCCTTCTTCTTGTGCTTTCTCTCTTAACACTCAAGTTCTTCACTATCAATGCCCAGAGCCTTAACAACAAAGTACACCAACTACAAGCATGGATTAACTACAACCAACCTGACATCTTAGCCATCTCTGAAACCTGGCTAAAACTCCATATTGCTGAGACTGAAATCTTACCTCCTTGTTTCCACATCCTCAGAAGCGACCAATTAAATAAAAAAGGTGGAGGCTCTGCTCTAATCTACTCTAACCTTCTCTCCCTAATCCCTCTTTAAATCACAACCCCTCAATTCAAAAATTCTGAACTAACAGCAAGTCTCCTACGACTAAACAAACATAAGAATATCTGCATTATGTCCTTATATATTTCCCCAGGCGACAACATCTCTACCCTTGAAAATATTCTTCACCGGGCCTCAACTGAAATAAAATATGAAACTTACATTCTAGGCGACGTCAATATTGATTGGAATAAAATCAACACACCTTCCCCCTCCCTATCCATTAACCTCTACAACTTCACCCAAGTAATCCTTTCAACAACTCGTCCTAACAAAAACCATCCCCCAGGGTCCACCATAGACTGGATTCTAGTCTCCCATCCTAACAAAATAATTCTCTCTAGCACTATCCCTGATACCTTTAGTGACCATCTCCCTGCTTTAATTCATAGGTCAGCTAATTCCACTCAATATCAACACAACTACATTCAAACTCGTAATCTTAGCAACTTTAACCCCACAATTTTCTCAAACATTTTTAAACAAATTAACTGGCAAATCCTAAACACTCTTCCCCTTGACAATGCTGTAGAACATTTTAACTCTGTCTTCCTAAATACTCTTAACTCCCTAGCCCCACTAAGAAACAAATGAGTCAAAGCCAATTCTGCTCCTTGGCTGACCAAAGAAACAAAACAAATCATGCGTCACAGGGACAAATCCTGGAAACTTTATCAGAAAAATAAATTGTCTTCTACCTTGCTCCAATACACCAAACTCCACAACCAAGTAAAAAAATTAATCACCTTGGACAAAAAAAAAACTACTACAATAAACTTCAGTCCAACAATAATAAGAACCCAAAACAATTCTGGAATTCTGTTAATTCCCTTCTCCATCCAGGGTTCAGGAATATCCTTGCCCTGACCCTTGTTTAACTGACATGGAGCTGAGCTCTCACTTCAACTCTTTCTTTACTGAAATCATAGCGAAGCTAACCAAAACTTTCCCAAGCAATAATCCATCCAACTCTCTTTCCTTAACCCCAACAACCATAATAACTGTCCTTTTAATTTCCAGCTCAAACCAGTTTCAACCATTTTTATAAAAAGGCTCTTATCCAAACTAAAGCCATGCTCTAATGCCCCTGACAACATCCCCTCCTTCTTCCTCAAATGTGCTGCCGAAGGTATTGCCCTCCCCATCTGTATCCTAATTAACAGATCCTTAAAAGAGTCGTATGTACCCAAACTTTGGCATTCAGCCTTCATTCTACCTCTTCATAAAGGAGGCAAAAACACAGCTATTTCTAACTTCCGCCCCATTGCCCTACTCTCTCCAATATCTAAAATTCTAGAAAATTGTGTCCACCACCACCTTTTGCCTTTCTTAACTCAAAATCACCTACTGACACCCACCCAACATGGCTTCCGCCCCGGCCACAGCACCATAACTGCCTTACTATCCTTCCTAGAAACAGTCAATCGAGCCCGAGATTCTGGACTTCTAGTATCCACAGTACTGCTAGATCTCTCTAAAGCTTTTGACACCATCTCCCACACACACTTTTCTCTTTCATCTCGCCAACCTTAACCTCTCCCCTTCTACTCTATCCTGGGTTCTCCAGTTACCTATCAGACAGAACTCAAGCTGTCAGATGGAAGAACTTTACCTCCTCCTCCTTGCCAAAACCTACCGGCGTTCCCCAGGGGTCCATCCTTGGACCCATGCTCTTCAACATCTTTATTAACAACCTTCACAATGTCATCCCTGATACCACAGTTATCCAATACGCTGACAACTCTACCTTAGTCTGTGCCGCCTCTAACCTTCCAGAACTTCTGATTAAAACACAAATAGCTTTTTCCACTACAGAGAACTGGATGCACCAAAATCATCTCTCTCTCTCTCTCAACTCAAATAAATCTAAAATTCTACTTTTCTCTCCCTCCAGGGCTTTCTCCTTTGACAAAAATGCTTTCAAAGTCCTAAGCCAAACAAACACTGCTATAGAAGTGGGCCCTTTTGAAAACTTCTTGGCATTACCATAAATGACCAACTTAAATTCGATATCCATATACAACAAAACAAAGAAAACCCACCAAAAGTTAGGCATGCTCTACAGGAATAACCGCTCTCTCTCCAACTCCTCTAGGCATACCTCAGCAATTACCTACCTGCTTCCCTCTCTACTTTATGGAGCCCCCTCTTCTATCCAATCTGTCTGCTTCCAACACCTCAAAACTTGAAATTTGTTATAACAAGATCTCCAAATTTGCCACTAAATCCAAAACCTCAACTCACCACTGCCTTACCCTACAATCCCTGAACTGGCTAGAGCTCCCCAACCACCTAGACTATCTCCAACTAACCACCACTCACAAACTAATTTTCTACCCAGATAAATGCCCAGCCTTAACAAACATCCTTCCACCATACATCCCAAATTGATCTCTGAGATCTGAACACCAAAACCTAACCTCCATCCACAAACCCAAACATCCCGCTGGCCAGCTTCTACTCTCCTTCTCTCTAGGTAAGAAATGGAACTCTCTCCCTCCCTCACTTAGGACAATACCTAACCCAGAATCCTTCAAGACCCAACTGTTACTATACCTGTCATCCAAACGGAAATGTTCCTGCTTTCACCCTACATAAAATCTAGGGAATTTTCCCCACTGAGCTCTCTATACTCCCTGCTCCACTCTTCCCTCAAGCTTTTATTTCTATTCTCCCAAATTAGACTGGCTGTCACAGATCAAGCAAATTTCTCACTTGACTCCAAGTACATAAATATCAGTATTGCCATGTTGCCATTGGGAGAAAAAAAAAAAAAAAGGGAAATCTATCTGTCAACTGTGTCTTATGATGTACATTTATGCATTTGCATTTCCTGACTGTATGAATTTTACACTTGTATTTTCCTTCAACACTCTGTAACCCTTATTGTATTGTATTGTTTATGGAGCTTTTCTCCCCGGGCCTCCACTGAAAATGGGCACTTCATGGCCCAGTGGACTTCCCCGGTAATCAACTGAAATAAATAATACATAAATAAATAAAATAAGCCTAACCAATGTCAGCACGGTCAAGTATACTGGAAGCGAGATGATGTCATGATTTCAGTTTTTTTCTTGCCTCCCTGAAGGTAGGAGCCCCTCAAGATGGGTCCTAAAGTAAAGGACGTAAGGCAAAGAATCTAAACAAGGGAAGGAACAAAATAGAGGGGACCCCTTGGTTTGGGAAGAAATTTGCACCAGCCTACTCTGTAGGCTGAGGAGGAAGGAGACAGAGGAAAGACTACAACAGTAAACACACTTGAAAATCTACATTTAAAGTGTACAAAAAGTACAGTTTTGTACCTACCATAAATGTAGATGTTCGAGGATCCACATTGCTGCAGTCCTAACTATTGGGGTAGTCCGCTGTCCCAGTCGGCCCGAATACCAAAGTATATGGCTGACGTCGGTCAAGGCGCATTAGTCTGACGTCAGGACGTCAGGGTACTAATGCGCATGACCGACGTCATATATCCTCAGTCTTTTCTTGCCCCAGATGTCAGAAGACCCTAAAAAGACAAGGCCAAAACCAAAAACACCAAACACTCCTGCACCCAAAATATGTACAATATATACAAAATTACAAGAGTACAACCTCACCCACACAACCACCCCTAAACATAGAGGGGAAGGAGGGAGGTTGGACTGCAGCAATGTGGATCCTCGAACATCTACATTTATGGTAGGTACAAAACTGTACTATGTTCTTCATTCCACATTGCTGCAGTCCTAACTATTGGGTAGAATCCCAAAGCAGAGGTAAGGGAGGCTGGCAAATCATAAGGAAGCAGGAGCTGTCAACATGCCTTGCAAAATAGCTGTGGCAAAACCAGCCCTAGATTTAGAGTAGAGAGGAAGGTGGTAATGCTTAGAGAAAGTATGCACTGAACTCCAAGTAGCTGCCTCCAAAATATCCTTAGTTGCCACACCCTTTAGAAATGCTGTTGAAGTGGCAGTAGCCCTAGTGGAATGAGGCCTAATCCCAGCTGGAATCTCCTTGCCATGATGGGAATAACAAAATGCAATGCAAAACCCAATCCACTTAGAAATAGTTTGTTTTGACACAGGCTTGCCCTGAGAACTCAAAGCAAAAGAAACAAACAACTGCTGAGACTGCCTAAAATCCTTAGTCCTGCTTAAATAATAACGCAACTGCCTGTGTACATCTAAAGTGTGCAAAATCTTTTCCCTTATTCTGGGGATCTGCATAAAAAGTAGGCAAATGAATAGTTTGGTTTAAAGCCACACTAGAAACTACCTTGGGCATAAAGGAAGGATTAGTACGTAATGATACTCTATCCTTATGGAAAATCAGAAAAGGCTCAACCGCCATAAGGGCCTGCAATTCAGAAACCCTTCTTGCAGAAGTAATGGCCAACAAAAAAGCAGTCTTCCATGACAAGTATTTCAATTCAGCAGTAGTCAGGCTCAAAAGGTTGTAGAGTAAGTTTCTCCAACACAAAATTGAGATCCCAAGCAGGAGTAGGAGCTCTACGTTGGGGTCTTATATTCTTTGCCCCTCTAAGAAATTGCTTGAACAAAGGATGCGAAAACAATGGTGGGTCACAATCATAGTGAGCTGAAATTGCTGCAGCATGAATCTTAATGGAAGAGAAAGACAAACCTTTGTCCAATAACTCAGTAAGATATTGAAGAGCCACACTCAAATTAGGCTCAGAAATCTCCAAATTCTTTGCTGCACTCCAAAATAAAAATCTCTTCCATTTTTCTGCATACACTTTCCTTGTACTAGGTCTTCTGGCTTCCATAATCACATTTAAAACTTGTTGAGGAAGTTGAGACCTGCTGTGTTTCAAAACAGAATATGCCAGGCTGTTAGATGAAGAGAGTGAAGCTTGACATTGAGCAGGTGACCGTCTCTCTGAGACAACAGGTGTGGAATCAAGGGTAAAGGCCATGGAGGCTTCCTTACCAGACTCCTCAGTAGTGGGTACCAGTGTTGCCGAGGCCAATCTGGAGCTATTAAAATCATCCTTGGCTTGTCTTGTCTGACCTTTAGGAGCACCTTTGGAAGAAGAGGCAGAGGTGGAAAGGCATACACATGAAGATTTTTCCAACTGAAAGAAAGAGCATCCACTTTCCAAGCTGTGTGATGAAACCTCTTTGTGCAAAACTTTGGCAGCTGGTGGTTTAGTGGAGAAGCGAACAGATCTATGTCTGGAGTTCCCCATGACACTGTCAATTTCTGAAATACATGAAGATCCAGTTTCCACTGTGGGGATCCATGATTTGTCTGCTTAACACATCTGCTAAGGAGTTCTGTGCTCCCGGCAGAAACCTTGCCTGAAGAGTTAGTTGCAAGCTGAGCGCAGTCTCCCATAAAATCATTGCTTGCCTGCACAACGGTAAGAATGTGTATCCCGTTGTTTGTTGATGTACCACATGACAGTTGTGTTGTCTGTTAGAATCAACACCTGCCCGGGAAGAAGTAACTCCTTGAAAGCCATTAATGCAAACTGGACTGCTAACATCTCCTTCATGTTGATATGTAGATGCTGTAGTCTGGCAGGCCACTTGTCTTGTATCCACTTTCCATTTAGATGAGCTCCCCAAGCAATGTCTGAGGCATCTGTCGTTAGAATCTGACTCGCCTCTGGCCGGGTCACAGAGAGTCCCTTGTTTAGGTGACATTCCTGAGCCCACCACAAAAATTCCTGTTGAATGCAAGGTATTATTTGAATGACAGTGTCCAAATCCTGGCAGTGCTGTGTCCATACATTTTTGAGATACCATTGCAGCTTCCTCATATGCAGTTTGGCATTGGGAAGCACCAGAATACATAATGCCATGAACCCTAAGGCTTGAAGGACTGTCCTTGCAGTCAGCCCGGACTGAAGAGATAGTTGATGGAAGTAAATGGAAAGATTCTGTTTGTCCGGGGTTAAAAAGGCCATCTGGGCTGCTGTATTCAGTCTCACACCCAGAAAGCACATGTCTTGAGAGGGTACTAGACTGGACTTTATTTCGTTCACAGAATACCCTAGGCATCTTAGCACTGCTATCACATATTCCAAATGCTGTAAAAGGTCTTCCTTTTATTGAGCCAGAATCAGGCAGTCGTCCAAGTAAGGATAGATTTGAATTCCTTTTAGCCTGAAGTAAGCTATCACTGGAGCCAGAACCTTTGTGAATACCCTGGGCGCAGTAGATAAGCCAAAGGGCAATGCAGAGAACTGATAATGAGAATTTCCAGCTCGAAACGCAGATACTTCCTGCAACTTAGTCTGATAGGCACATGAAGGTAAGCCTCCTTGAGATCTAAAGTTACCATCCAGTGATCTTTGCCCAGCAGAGGTAAAAGCTGTTGTAACGTCAACATTTTGAACTTTGGAATGTCCAGATAAGTGTTGAGGATAGATAAATCCAAAATTGGTCTCCACGTGTTCCCCTTCTTTGGTACTAGGAACAGGCGAGAGTAAAATCCTAGGCCCCTTTCTGGCACAGGAACCGCTGAATGGCCCCTATTTGGAGTAACAGAGAAATTTGCTTGTGAGCCTCTTTTCTTTGTGGAGGAGGAATGTCTGGCATGCCTTTGAAAGGAGGCAAGGTATGGAAATAAAACCTGTAACCGTGGTGAATGATATCCAAAACCCATCTGTCTTGGGTAATTAAATCCCAATTTTCTTTGAAAAGAGCCAGCCTTCCTCCCAAAGGTGCTGCCAGACGAGAATGCACTGGCAGCTGAAAAGGTAGGTCATTGGGTCTGTTTACGAAAGGACTGACCCCTGCCCTCACCAGAAGTCTGAGCAGGTGAACTCCCTGTTCTAGGCCTAAACGAACCTTGAGCTCTGCCCCTACCACGTCTAGACCTACCCCTAGACTGGGAATCATAAGCAGGATATGTCCATCCCTTAGTAGGCCAATTTCTACTAAACTTCGGAGGCTGCACCTGCAAAAAATCTTTAACAGTTTGCATAGACTTAGCCTTGTCCTCCATTTTCTTTAAAACAGCTTCCACAGGCGAACCAAACAACACGTCAGACTGCAAAGGAGCATCCAAAATCCTTGTCTTAACATGCTCAGCTAAATTCTGATCCCTCAACCAGGCGTGCCTCGAAGAACAGAACCAGTGGCAGCCACCCTGGAGGAGGCCTGCACAGCATCAAAACCACATTGCAAGGAATGCTTACCCACCTGTTCAGACACATGAACTAAATCCTGCAACTCTTTACACTCAATACCTTCTGCCAGAGCATCCACCTTAGACTTCAATTGTGAAAGGAGATAATTTTGATATTTTAACATGTGAAACTGGCAATTCAACGCCCTCATGGCTAAAGTGGAAGAAGTATACACTTTCTTTCCCCATCTATCCAAAGCCCTTGCCTCTTTATCAGGAGGAACAGGATTTTTAACAACAGAAGCCTTAACACCTTTAGGCCCCTGAGAGACAGTTTCGGGTCTGCCCTAGGACTCTTAAAAGATACTTATGAGCTTCAGGCACCCTATAGTACCTATCCGGTTTAACTGGGGCAGGAGGCAAAGAATCAGGGTTCAGAGAAGCCTCTGCAAAACATCTTCCACCACATTCAGAACAGGAGGTATAGCTAAAGGCCTATGCTGGGGTAAAACAAGAATTCCTAAGCCTCTTCCTGGAATCAGAGAAATCTTGACCTTCCCATTTAAAATGCTCCCTCATGGAATGCAGAGTCTCTGAAAATGAAAAATCCTCAGGAGGAGATGCTGAAGGAGTAGAATCATCCACATCAGAATCAGAATAAGGAGGATACTCCTGCAAGTCTTCAGCCGAAGACTCAGAAGCCTCCGAACAGTGCTCAAAACTCTCAAACTCAGGTTCCATCCTGGGCCTCTTATCAGGAGGGGGCATGGAACCTCTAATCATAGTAATCAAATCCTCTGCCATTTTAAGCATATGTTTCTTAGGCAAAGAGCCTGAAGAGCTAGGAGAAACCCCCACTGAAGTTAAACCTGGCCTGCCTCTCAAAGAAGCCTTGGAAACAGTAGGGGAGGCTCTAACCACCTTAGGGAGAGGGAAGAACAGCCACCTGAGAAGCCCCTTCAGCCTGGCCTACCTCCTGAGAGGACACATCCTGTAACAGTAAAGTCTCTCCTGAGACTCCAAAGAAACTCCTGGCAGAACCTCCGGCTCCACTGAGCCTTCTAAAGAACCGGCGTCCGGGACTGTCGGTTCTTCCACTCTAGGCTTTGCTGCTTTGTCCTTGCGCTTTTGATCGAAGGCCGGAGCATCCGGCGGCATTTTATAATTACAACGCTTCCCAAAACTAACCTGGCACAGTCTAACCTTCTCTTAATGGTGCGTTTGTTAAATCTAGCACAAGAGCGGCATCCAACAACGCCGTGCTCAGGCCCTAAACAAGGTATACACAAGGTATGGTAATCCCTATGAGGTATCTGTTTCCCACAAGAAATACAGTTATTCACTTTTCTGACATCCGGTTAAATACTGAGGCAAGAAAAACAAAATATTCTAACGGGTACTTAGCCAACTTTGATTCGGTCTGAAACTCCGACTTCAGAAAATTTCAGAACGCCAACCTGCACTCGCAAAACTGCTTCTGCATCGGACCATGCGGCAAAAAAGACTGAGGATATGACGTCGGTCATGCGCATTAGTACCCTGACGTCCTGACGTCAGACTAATGCGCCTTGACCGACGTCAGCCATATACTTTGGTATTCGGGCCGACTGGGACAGCGGACTACCCCAATAGTTAGGACTGCAGCAATGTGGAATGAAGAACATCTGTTTTATGTTCTTAGAGTTTCACTGTTGCAGTCCTGACTTGTGGGATGATTCCCAAAGCTGAGAGGGGTAGAAGGTAGATTAGGGAGAGGATGCCCTGCAGAATGGTAGTAGCAAATCCTCCTCTGTACCTGGAAAAGGCTGATAAGTGACCGTGTTTATTGATGGTATGCACAGATGACCAGGTAGCAACTTCCAGAATGTCCTTGGTAAGGAGAAAGGCAGTACAGGTAGTACCCCTAGTAGGGTCAGTCCTGACAGCCTCAGGTGGCTTACTGCCATGATGGCTGCAACAAAATGAGATACAGTAAGAGATCCATTTGGAAATAATCTGTTTGGAAATTTTTTTTCAAAGTTTTAGTTCTGCAACACAGTAATGGAGCTGCATATGAACATCCAAGGAATAAAGGATTCTTTCCCCCTAGTTCTGAGGATTGGGAAAGAAGGTACGCAGGTGTATTGCTTGGTTCAAAGGATGCGTCTTAAACCACCTTGGGCATAAATGAAGGGTTAGTCCTGAGGGAGACTGTCTGGATGGAATATGAGGAAGGGTTCCACTGTTATGAGAGCTTGTAGCTCAGAGATTCTTCTAGCAGAGGGGATAGCTGGCAATAAGGGCAGTTTTCCAAATTAGAAACCTTAAACATGAAGAAGCCGCTGGTTTGAAAGGAGGCAGAATCAGATTTCCTAGAACAAAAGTGAGGTGCCATGGAGGAGTAGGTCGTCTCCAGGGAGTAATGTGGATCACTCCCCTAAGAACCTGCTTTAACAAGGGGGTATGAAGAACACATATGAGCCAGAATGGCAGAGGTATGAATTTCAATGGAAGAATAAGGTTGGGCCTTGTCAACCAGACTCGTCAGATAATCTTGGATGACAGACATCTTGGCTAAAGAAAGATTGTGGCCCTGTAGTTGACACCAGATGGAAAATCTTTTCCACTTGGCAAAGTAAGATTTCCTACTGCTGGGCCTTTTGGCCTCTAATGATGTCTTGCACCTGCTTGCATAGGGCAGAGCCAGTCCCATTTGCTGTGGAATTATCCAGGCTGTGTGTGTCTGCAGCCTGGGAAGCACAATCCTTTCCTTGCCCGAGTCAGAGGGTCCACTCTCTGAGGTAACTAATATGAATTTTCCTTGGTTAGGTTCAGTAGCAGGGGATACCAGAGCTGTCTGGGCCAGTCTGGGGCTATCAGTATTGCCATTGACACATCTTCCCTTATTTTTAGGAGCACCAGAGAAAGTAGGGGTAAGGAGGAATGCACAGATGAAAAAGCAATTCCAAGGGAAAGAGAAGGCATCTGTCTTCCACGCTGAGAGTAGTTTGCTCCTGGAGCAGGATCATTTCAGTTGAGTATTTTCCTTGGTGGTGAATAGGTCTTTCTGGGGGATCCCCCCATTTCTTGGCTATGCTGAGCAAGGTTTCCAGATGCAGATGCCATTCATGGGGGGCCCATCAGTTTCTGCTGAGGTTATCTGTTAAGAGTAGTTTGAGCACCTGGTAGGTACTGTGCCAAAAGGTGAGACACCAAAGACAGAACGGTCTCCCAAACCTGCACTGCTAGGTGACAGAGAGGGTAGGAGTAAGTGCCCCCCCTGCTTATGTACCACATGACTGTGGTGTCTGTTTTTACTAATAAGAACCCTAGTTTCCATTTTTCTCTGAATGCAACCAGGCTTTTTAAAACTTCCATAAGTTCTTTCAAGTTTGTGTGTTTGTCTCAACTAATTTTCACACTTCTCTTGGGAATGAAATGTGTCGCTCGTCTAGTTAGGATACAACAGACGAGACTTTGTGTGTTTTAGTCAAGCAGCTTTACTATGTATAAACACATAAGGACTGAGGCTTAACAACTAACTCGGACAAACCTATAAACAAACTAGCTATTACACTCATATATGCTCACTCTCTGGCTGCACTCTCAAAATGGCACTGAAGCTAAACATGTTATTTACATGCATGTTCAGTCCATGAAACGCTTCTTACAGATACAGTGCACATGCTCTATTCTACATCCTCCCTCTAAGAAATAAGTCATGCAATGTTGACAATGACAAGCAGTCAATATAAATAATTTTTTGTCATGCAATTATACAGAACTAAATACATATAGACAATTGTGTCCAAGTTGCTGTGCAATTCCCACTAGGTCTGGAAACACGACTAAATCGTCTGAGATAGAAATAAGAATCAGGTTTGGCAACTGGGACTGTCTCTGCTGAATGTTCAACTTTTAGGACATCAGGATCTTCATCAGCAGTAGAAGTAGTGGAACATCAGCAGGAATACAAATAGAAGTTGACACATTCTGCAACAGGAACATTATCTGGATCGCTCTGAGATCGAGTCTGTATCACAGGAACAATGCTGTGATACAGATTCGGATACAGGAAGATTATGTCTGCGATTTCTCCTGTACTCCACACCCTCAAATTCTATGAAGTAGGATCTCAGCTCGGCACATATACCCGTTACTTGACCAATCTGGTCGAAACCTTTCACTGTTTGTATCCTCACAGTCTCCTATTCTTTCAATGGATGATGAAATCTGCTCAATTTACCGTAGCTGGACTTCTGGAAAGAATGCAATCTGAAGCTCTAGTTGAGCTCTGATTGTCTTGCTGTTCTTAACTTTAGGCTTCAACAAACAGGAATCAATATGCAATACTGTTCTGGTTTGCCTACAAGTCTCTGAGTAGGCGAGCCAAGTATAGCTTCATGGGGTATGTTTCTGAGATTAAGTAAATTCAAGAAGATATCGTCATTGTTACGCTTTGACCTCTCAAGTAAATGCTTTGCACTCTATACTGCACGTTCAGCTACACCATTTGACTGTGGATATTCTGGACTGCTAATAACATGTTCACCTGTGAGAGAGGGGAGCTTTGAGCAGCCTGTCACTGGAGGAGTGGTCAGCCCAGAAATTAGCAGTTTATTGGCAATTTTGGGCTAATTTCTCTTTTATTTCCCTGCTATAAAACCTGCATTAACACGGTTTTGCATGCCAGGCAGCACCGGTTAGCTAGGGTATAACTATCCCCGGCTCCACAAAGTCTACTCTTCAATTTTTCATTTGGAACTAGACAAACTTTCAACTTAAGCACCCAAACCATTCACTTCTCAGCCCGGCACTTGCACAAAAGTCATAGCAAGCACTAATAAACCTTAGCATTAGACCAGTCCTATACTGTAGAGAATGACAAGGCTCTCTATTCGACCTTACCAGCCAATCAGTAAAACAGTTCACTGTACCTATCCAGGCATGTCCAAAGGGCAGTTTCAGGTGTACTCTCCAGTCCAACTGGTGAATCTGGGCATTTTGAGGCAATGTTACAACTGCCTCATGTACACAGACAACCCTCTCCTCCTACCACTAAACACTAATACATGCGAGAGATGCAATTATACAGCCAAACTGGAGGCTAAGCTCTCTCAACCCAAGACTGTACCAGACAGTCAAGAGGAGAAGGAAATTACTTGCATCACACCACCAGTCTCACATAGTCCTAAGAAACCAGCACCGGCAAAAAACACACAAACACACGAAAACATACTCGGAGGCTCTAAATAAAAATTTGCAAAAGCAACAGAGACCTTCAAAGCAGACATCAAAGCAATCTCCAACCCCCCCAACACAAACCATAAAACACATACTTCACAAAACCAGTGTGCCAAGCAATCACAGCCCTTAAAGCAAAATAACAACCAACACACTAATAATAGGTGACTCTATAGTCAGGCACACTGATGTCCCACTCACTAGGCTGAACAAGGAGAAGGTTACTGTTAGCAGCCTGTCAGGTGCCAGGATCCGCCACATAACACAAGCAATCAGGTCACTCCAGAACAAGTACAAATACGACTCTGTCATTGTCCATGTTGGTGTGAATGACCTGAGCCGTACCTCCCTGGACTACATGAAGAGAGACATGGAAGAGCGCTCTGATCATGTAGCCTAGGCCGGTATGACCCTGACCCTGAGTAGCATCTTGCCCTCACCAAGAATGATACCATGGTATAAAGAAAAAATTATCAATTTCAACAATTGGCTAAGCTTCTGGTGTAATTCAAAGGGGATCCAGTGTCTGTCAGCCTGGGATGACATGCTCGACAAGCCACGCTGCTTCGCTAGAGACGGCTTGCACCAGCTTTTGAATACTGGCCAAGGCTCTTGCCAACCCCATAGTGCCTTTTTAGGCAAGGCTTAAAAGACAAACCCACTGCTGTAACTAGCACAAATAACACAAAACTGAGGGTAATGTTACTCAATGCCAGAAGTCTACACCTCAAAATGCACGCAGTCGAGGCACTCCTCAGTATGGAGAAAATCGACACGTGCAGTAACAGAAACCTGGTTTAAGGCTCCAGAGCACACCCAAACACTACCAGGTTACAACCCATACCATACATTTCGGCCACAAAACCCGGACCAAAATACAAAAGGCGGGGGCGTATCCATATTCAAGGATACCCACACCTCCAAGTTAGTGGCACACTACGATGCTTCAGAGATCATCCACGTGCAACTAACGGGCAAAACTACAACTCAAATTGTAGCTTGCTATAGGTCACCCACCATGTCCCAGGACCCCCATTCTGCATTTCTGGAAACAAAGGTCCTACCAAACACCCTGACATTGGGTGATTTCAATCACTTAAACATTAACTGGGAGAACTACTCAAGTATTAACTCCTTTGCCCAACATTTCCTAGAATTTATAAACTCAAAATGCCCTGGATCAACTGGACAACATATTGGACCTGCTCATCACCAACATGGGCGACTGGTGTTCCACACTGGAGGTCAACCCCTCGCTGGTTAGATCTGACCATAAACTAATCACTCTGGATATCTACATTCCGCCCCCACCCCCGGTTAAAGAATCCACCGTGAAAAACATTTCAAAAGCCAACTTCGCGTTACTTAAGACCGAGGTGGAAAGTTTCAAAGCTCCCATATTAAAGGATAATGTTGCCCACGCTGCAAAATCCTTTACTAATGCACTCTACGGGCACCTACAAAAATGCATGGATCGTGCTACACCAAGCAAAACAAAGACGCACTCCTCCAAGAAAAGGAAAACAGTCTGGTGGACCCCTGCCATAAACAAGCTATACAATAGAAGGAGGAAACTAGTACAGAAAAGAGTAAAATCCCAAGAAGGGAAGACATCCCTGATCAGTATCAGCAAGAAACTACGATATCTCATAAAATCATCCAAGGTTAGCTTCGAAAGAAAAATCGCTAAGGACTCCAAAGATAATCACAAGGCATTCTTTAGCTATGTCAAGAATCTAACTGGCAATTCTCAGATCTGCTCGGAGCTAGTGCAGAATGGCACAAAATGCACTGAACCGACCAATATTGCCAACATCGTGGCAGACAGGTTCACTGCAAACTTCACAACTTTCTCACCCCTAAAAGGTCCCATAACCATACCAGAAGAATGTAGTGCCCCTGAAATCACAGACACTCAGGTTAAAACAGCCCTCTCCAAAGCCAAAAACACAGCATCAATGGGACCGGATGGTGTCGCAGGCTGCATCCTACAAGAGTTCAAAGATGAACTAACCCCTCACCTAAACACACTGTTCGAACTCTACAGGCTACGTGCTCAGAGTGGCGCACAGCAACGGTTACTCCACTCTACAAAGGTGGAGCCACAACAGACCCCGGGAACTATCGCCCTATAAGCCTGACTAGCTTGGTCTGCAAGGCTATGGAGCACATCATCATAGATCTCGTTAACAGAGACATTGGGAACCTCCAAACACTGGACCCTACCCAGTTTGGCTTTAAGGGCAGATCATGCCTCCTAAACCTGGTGGACTTCTTTGAGAGAGTTACCAAGGCTATAGATGAGGGAAAGGTGGTCGACACAGCCTACCCTAGACCTCACAAAGGCCTTCAATACCATTCCCCATTCTGGTATTACAGACAAGCTCACCATCCTGAACATAAACCCCTACATCACGAGATGGGTTACCAACTGGCTCACGGACAGAACCCACATGGTAAGAGTTGCGGGAGCTAGGTATGACTCTAAACCGGTTACAAGTGGCATTCCCCAGGGCTCAGTCCTAGGACCCCTCCTGTTCGACATATACTTCTTAGAGGTACAGGCAAGCACAGGAGGACTATGGCTGACCAAGTTTGCAGACGACTGCAAACTTGGGGCTATAATTGACTCTCTGGCTGACACAGACATCCTCCAAATGGGTCTCGCTGAGACAGATACCTGGTGTCAAAACCATGGCCTCAAGCTAAATGCCAGAAAGTGCATAGTCATCCCCTTTGGAAAAAACAAAGTACCCACAAACTACCACATAAGTAGTAGCCCCCTAAATACGGAGGACGTAATAAGGGATCTGGGGACCCAAGTAGATAGTAATCTCTCCTTTGATAATCACATTGCCAAAGTGGTTAGAAAATCCTTCTATGGGGCCCACCTAACCACAAAAGGGTTTGCATCCAGATCAAGTGTGGTCATTGTGCCCCTCTACGCATCACTCATCAGACCCATCATAGAGTACAACGCCCCATTTGGGATATACCTTACAAGACACCTGCAACAGCTGGAAAGACCACAGAAGTACCTCACCAAGAGGATCACTGGCCTCAAACAGATGCCCTATGCAGCTCGACTGAAGAAACTCCAGCTGTACTCAGTTGCATACCGCCTACTCATAGGTGATGTCTGCCTGACACACAAGGCCATGTCCAACCCAGAATTGATGGACATGCTCCAGTGAAAGAAAAACATATCCCCTCGAGCCACAGGCTCTAGGGAACTAAACCTTGCCACAACAATAAATAGGACGTGCTAGAGGGATAGATTCCTGTCCCAGAGACTTCCCATTCTCTGGAACAAGATTCCAATCTACATTAGGCAGAGCTCCTCGCTAACAATCTCCAAGAGAAACCTTGACGGGTGGATGGGAAACAAAGTTTACCCCAGGGATCACTTCAGTGGCTCTGCTGGACAGAGGCACAGGGAACTAATCTAAGGGGGCAGCGAAAGCCAACACATTCTGGCTAGGCTTATAAATGCCTTTGGGCAGATAGCCTAGTACCTACCTATGAACCTATGTATAAAGTCCCATTTTTTTGCAAATTTCTGAAACAACTGACTAGTAAATTGAGTACCATTGTCAAAAATAACTTTGCTTGGACTATCATGGACTGAGAAATAAAGTTTCAACTTCGTAATAACAGCAGTGGACATTAGGTTAGGCAGTAAATCAATTTCAAACCAGTTCAAATAAGAGTCTACCAATACCAAGTAATGCTGATTGTTCCACTCTAACACATCAGTGGCTACTATTGACTGAGGTAGTTCAGGAACTTCACTTAGCTGAACTGGTTCTTTTTGCAAATGCAGTTTAGTACTATTGCATAATGAACAAGAAGAAAGTACTTTATCAATGTAGTTTCCTAGAGAGGGCCGAAATATTATTCCTCTTGCCCCTTTTTTGGTAGATGCGGAACCTGGGTGACCACTATGCAAAATCTGGGTATACTCATGTTGCAAGGAAGCAGGAACAACAATTTTAGGACCTTTGAAAATAATGCCATCTTCCATCACCTCTCATCTCTGAAAGGAAAATAAGTTTGCACTTCAGGTGGTATATACTAGATTGCTTTGACGGCCATCCAACATTAATGTAGTGGTTGAGCTTTTGCAAAATTGGATCAGTCTTTGTATGATCTCTCAGCTCATCAAGTCTCGTGGTAGAAAAATTACACACTTTCATGACATCAAAGTCAAAACACTCTGCATGAAGGTGCGCCGTCATATTTCTGGGCAATCTGGATAAGGTATCAGCCAGATAAAGAAGTCTGCCTTTTGTATAGACCATTTTGAAGTTGCACTTTTGTGATTTGATCATCATTCTTTGTACTATTGCTGGAGCTGAATGCAAAGGCTTCTTTAAAACCGTAACTAGAGGTTGGTGATCAGTTTCAATCTGAATAGCTCAACCATAGCTATGATCATGAAATTTTGTACATGCAAATACTATCGCCAAAAGTTCTCTCTGTTTCAGCATACTGCACTTCAGTTTGGGCAAGGGTTCTTGATGCATAGGCTACTGGTCTGCCTTCTTGAAGAAGAAATGCACCAAGACCAAATTTTGATGCATTACAAGAAAGGGTTTACTGGTTTATTGGCATCATAGTATCTTAATGTAGGTGGGGTGGTCATTTTCTGCTTAAGGTCTTCAAATGCTTTCTGATGCTGTTCCAACCAACACCATGTAACATTTCTGCACATCAGCTCTCTCAAAGGTTGTCAACTCACTGAAGTCAGGTATAAACTTGCCTAAATAGTTGACCATACCAAGAAAACGTTGTAGAGCTTGAACATTATCTGATGCTGGAATCTCAAGAATGGGCACATGCTTGGAAGGGTCTGGTTGCAAGCCAGTGCTAGTAAATAAATTATCTATACCTGTAACTTCTGTTAGTCTGAATTTGCCCTTCAGAGGATTGAGCTTTAAGTTCACTTCACGTGCTCTGTAGAGAACTCAAGGTTTCTGGTCCCTGCTCTGCTTCACCATTGCCTCCACCCAATAAATCATCTACTATTATGGCACAAGGATAACCTGAAAAATATTTGCTCTATTGCACGCTGAAAGAATTCACTTGCAGAATTTATTCCAAATGGCATCTTGCGGAATCTGTATCTGCCAAATGAGGTACTGAAAGTAGTCAGTAATGAGGATTTGCGACCAAGCATCACTTGCCAAAATAAACTTTTTGCATCTTAGAAAAAACAGCGGCATTCAACATTAGGGCTGCAACTTTTGACTGTAGGCATTGGATAACGCTTTGCTAAAATTTCTTAGGTCAATACATATTCTGATTTCATCTGAGCCTTTTTTGTGGACTACTACCATGGATGACACCCATCTGTAACTGGACAAATTACACCTTGCTGCACCATTTTATCCAACTGAGCTTTAACTCTAGCCTACATAGTTATCGGAACTTTTCTTGCTGGTCTGACCACTCGACTGATCTCTGGGTCTAACTTCATAGAATACACACAACTGGAAGTTTGCCCAACTTGTCATTGAAATCATCATACTCAGAGAGCGGCTTCAGTAAAACTGGAACTAGGAGATGTGCTTATATGATCAACTTCTTGATAAAGGAAAGCAGATTAATTCTCAAAACGTCTCTGAGACCAACAATGACTGCACAGGTCTTGGGACTACATAGAACAACAAGCTGTAACAGTTCTTAGCCAAATAACATGAAAGTACTACTGATCCTTCGGTTTGAATTTCTTCACCTCCATAAGCGACACGTTTTGCACAACTAGCGACAAGGAGTTGTTCATTAGCTCTCACTTTAGCAAAAGTATCTGCAGTCATAACACTACACTTTGAACCAGTATCCACTTTAAGCTCGGTGGATTTACCATTGATCTGGACAGTACAAAAAAAGAAGTTATGTACTCACCATAACGTTCCATGTTGGTAGTCCATCTCACCCTTCATTTTTACATATGGGTTCGGAGCTGATCCTCTGCTCCGACTCAGCTGATTTACAAGCTCAAAGACTTCTGGCTGGCTAGTGGCTAAGCAGGTATCCCAGAGTGCACCAGTACAAACCCCAGATCTTGTTTGTTGCTCACTAGAAGAAAAAAAACGTAACAGACAAACCAATATTAAAGGGTCTCCAACCAAAGATAACCAAATTATCATCATCTCCAGATCTTCCAGGATGGGGGCAGGAGGGCGGGTTGGTAAAACAAAGGGTGGGATGGACTACCAACATGGAACGTTATGGTGAGTACATAACTTCTTTATGTTGTGTAGTCCAATCTCACCTTCATTTTTACATATGGGACAGCGTCCCTAGCGCCTTATTCTTGGGTGGCTCACTGGAAAATACTCCTAAGCACAGTGGAGCCAAAAGATGCTCTACCCATGGAAGCTAAATCCAATTTGTAATGTGTAATAAAAGTGTGAGGGGTAGCCCACGTAGCTGCTGCAAAAATATTATTAAGTGGGACCCTGGCTTGAAAGGCTGCAGAGGTAGACAGCGACCTGGCAGAATGAGCCTTGATCCTGCAGGGTAAAGGTCTGCCCTCTGAACTGTAGATAAAGGCTTTGGAACTGGAAATCCAGTTAAATAGTGCAACTTTAGAAACTGGTAAGCCCAATCTGGAGTCAGAAAAGGAAATGAATAGTTGATCTGATTTCCTAAATTCCTTGGTCCGCTGTAAATAAAAATGTAGTTGTCTATGAATGTCCAGCTGATGAAAACGGTATTCAGCTGCATTACAGTGATTAGGGAAGAAAACTAGAAGTTCTATGGATTGATTTAAGGTAGCAGGGGAACAAACTTTGGGGACAAAGGAGGGATTAGTACGCAGTGATACTCTGTCTTTGTGAAAGATCAAATAAGGTGGCTTAACAGACAAGGATTGTAGCTCCGATACCAGTCTAGCTGACGTAATAGCTACCAAAAACTAAGTCTTACAAGACAAAAATTTCAATGAAGATGAGTGGGACGGTTCAAAAGGGGGAGAAGTCAGTTTGGACAACACAAAATTTAAATCCCAAGAAGCCACAGGTTCTTGCAGCGGTGGTCTCAATAGAGTGGTTCCTTTCAAAAAGGTCTTGCATAGCTTATGAGACATTAAATTGGTATCCGGAAACCCTAAGTGGAAATGAGAAATTGCTGCCAATTGGACTCTGATAGTAGCAGCGGCAGATCCGTGCTGGAAAAGCTAGGAGAGAAATTCCAAAATCACAGGGATAGAAGCAGTGTAGGGATCTACATTCATTTTCTGTGCCCAAATAGAAAATCTTTTCCATTTACTGCTATACAACCTCCTAGTCGAAGGTTTACGGGAGGGCATAAGAATATGTGATACTGAGGAAGATACATTATGAAGCCTGACTAGGGATGGAACTGGAGCAGCCACGCTGTCAATTTGAGGGTGTGGATTGAGGGATGTAACGAACCTGGCATGTGAGTCAACAGATCTGGAGCTGGGTCAAGGATAGTCCAGGAGAAGAGGCTCGAGGAAGGGGAACCAGACCTTACGAGGCCAGTAAGGAGCAATGAGGATCAACTTGCTTCCCAGCAGACTGGCTTTCTGAATTACTTTGGAAATGGAGGAAAGGCATACAGAAGTCCCATGGGCCAATCATAAGCCAGAGCATATCTGGGTGTCTCCTCCAGAGGGGGAATGAGTGAAAAATAGCTGCTGCATTTGGCATTGACTGGACTGGCAAAAAAGTCACAGCAAGGCTGTCCCAATTTTCGGAAAATCTGTTCCACTGTTTCCCGTTTCAGAGACCACTCATGAGGCAGTAGAATCACCTAGCTGAGCTTGTCGGCTATCACGTTGGTCGTCCCTGGAATGCAACCAGAAAGCGTTGGGAAGAAATCGCCCATTCCCAAACTCGCATGGCCTCTCGACAGAGTGGTTAAGATCTGGTACTGCCCTGTTTGTTGATATACCAAACTACCGACATGCTGTCTGATTGTATCGCAATAGTCCCTAGAGGAAGGAGGTCTTGAAGTGCTTGCAATGGCAGGAGCACCACCCTCATCTCCAGAACAATGATATGTAGGTGAGCCTCGTGTTCTTGCCATGAGCCTTGGAAAGTCCTGCCGAGAAAATAACCCCCCCCCCCCGATCTGGGAGGCATCCGTGGTCACAGTGGCAACGGGTTGGGCAAGAACAAAGGGGGCGCCCGTGATCAACGGGTTGGGCAGGAACAAAGGGGGTGCCCATGATCAACGGGTTGGGCAAGAACAAAGGGGGCGCCCGTGATCAACAGGTTGGGAGCTATCCACCAAAGAAGGTCCTTCTTGCATGACTCTGTCAGCAGGATACGATGACTCAGAGGGAGATATTGGAAGGTCCATTGGGAAGACAGAAGCCACTGGAGAATTCTCATGTGCAACCTGGCTAATGGTACTAATAGAATGGTGGAAGTCATAGTCCCAAGGAGCTGACGAACCCACTTCGCTTTGACCTTCTGCAAGGGGGAGAAAATGTTGAATTTGAGAGATTACGTTTTGTGCCCTTTCGGCGGGGAGACGAGCTGTCATGTTCACTATGTCTACTCTGCGCCTATAAAAATCACAGATTGAGAGGGCAATAATGCAGAATTTATGGAGATCCCTAACTGAGCACAAAGTTGAATAGTGGCGTCCCTGTTTTGGAGGAGTAGAAGCCTGGTGGGGGAGGTCAGGAGCCAGTGGTCCAAATACCGAAACACCTGGAATCCCCAACGTCTCAGGTGAGCTTTCACTACTGCCATGCATTTGGTGAACACCCTGGGGGCTGTGGTGAGACCAAAGGGCAGAGCATGTAACTGATAGTGACTGGCTCCCAGCCAGAAGCATAGATGGCTCCTGGACTCCTTGTCCATTTTTATATGGTAGTAGGCGTCTTGGAGATCCAGAGAGCACATCCAATAGTCTTTCCCCAACACTGGATGTATCGACTACAGTGTTAACATCCAAAACTTGTCCTTCTTCACGAATTTGTTTAATCTGCTGAGGTCCAATATTGGCCTCCAATCTCCGGTTCATTTTGGTACTAAAAAGAACCTGGAGTAAGTTCCGGATCCTATCTGGTCTGCTGGGACGGACTGGATGATTCTTTTTAAGAGCAACCTGTTGATCTCCACAGTTGCCTAATCCCTGTGATTGGGTGGTACATCTGGGATCTTCTTGGGAACAAACGGTGGAAGGGATAAGGGTACAATATAGCCTCTGGTAACAACTCTTTGTACCCACTTATCTTGAGTGATATTTAGCCAGGCTTCTGGATACAAAGAAATATGACCCCTGACCAGCCCCAGAGAAATGCAGTCGGGGCCCACATCAGGAGCGCTGATAAGGCCATCCCTGAAAGGAATCACGGCCTTGCTGGTATTGCGGACCGCCCCCTGCCTCTAGGGCATCTCCCATTTTCTCCTCCTCCTCTGCCTCTGAAGGAGGGTTCACCCTGTGTGTCCAGAAAGAACCTCTGGGACTTTTTGAACCACATTTTATCGCCCCTTTGACCTTTGGGGTATGGTCGAGAGGGAACAGTAAAATGTACTCCCACGGCAGAAAGCGTCTTTCCTTCTTCCTCACACCGAGTGAGTGTATCCTTCACCTTAGAACCAAACAATGAGGAAACATCAAATGGGGCCGTTGGTGAAAGTAGACTACGGTTCTGCAAAATTACACAAGCGCATCCAAGAGTGGCGCCTCAGGGCTACTCCTGAACCTGCTGCTCTACTCGCTCTATCAACGGCATAGGAGATAAGCCGCATGGAGGAGTTAACTATAGAATTTAAGGTGGACAACTGAGCATAAATCTCGTCAGGGACTCCCTCAGTATACGCACCTTGTATAAAACCTCTTAACTCCTTGAGATCATCCCTCTGCAATCTCGTGAAGTGAGTGAGATAGTTCAACGATCGAAGGGTAAATGCCGCTGAACTAAAGATACATTTCCCAAATCTGTCCATCTGTCGAGAATCCTTGTTTGGCGGATGAACAGAGGAAGAAGTCTCCGCCAGCTCCTTCTTTGTGGCTGCCGACGCCACCACCAAGGCATCTATGGGAACGCCCTTAGACAAAAACTCTTTATCAGGAGGGGCAGACAGAAACATATTAGGTTTCCTGGGGACTGGCTCAACGGCATCAGGAGTATCCCACACCTTTCGACTAACTACATCCATCAGTTCGTCAAAAGG
This sequence comes from Protopterus annectens, assembly GCF_019279795.1. Classification (NCBI taxonomy): domain Eukaryota; kingdom Metazoa; phylum Chordata; order Ceratodontiformes; family Protopteridae; genus Protopterus; species Protopterus annectens. Next base: position 784,584,581 of record NC_056739.1, on the reverse strand, counting down.
TGTAGACACCCAAGAGGCAGAAGGTTGAGACCCCAAAGCCTTCAGGTAAACAGACTCCTCATCAGAAGGGTTGACAGTGGGCCAGTCACACCTCTGCTTAAGGATCTCCAGGATGTCCCACAAAGGAGACATCATCCGAGGACGACTTGGGGGACCCTTCTGACTCCTCGAGGTCAGTGTCCGATGTCAAAGACTCATCCTGGGAGTCAACATGCTTCCTCTTACATAACCTCTTCCGGGGACGCTCCACGAAAGGACATTCCAGGGAGGCCTCGGAAGAGTGGGGGCCACCAGCCGATGGCTCCTGAGGCTGAGGGTCTCTGCTGTCTCCAGAGAGAGTAGGGGCTGAGACCGAAGTGCGTGCTCTCAGGGAAAGAGTGCTGGTACCACTGGTAGGAGCTGGAGAATGAGACAGCATGCTTCTCATCATCTCAAACACTGACCTCTCTGGCAAAGAAGACCTCCTTCGCTCCGAAGAGACAAAGGTTGAAATCGGAGCCAGAGCCGTCGGCTCCAAGGTAGATGCAGGGTCCGAGCTCACCCTGCCCGACACACCGAGAGGAAGGCTCAGAACCGAAGATAGATTCCAACTCTCCCCGTCTGCGCTGACAGGAGAGCTTCGGCCCCTGGACATGACGGACGGCACAGAGCGTGTCTGAGCCAAACCTGGCTCCATAGCAACGACAAAGGGAGTTGGAACAGATAGTTCCTCTGGTGGCACCAAGTACTCTGGCTCCGAAGGGCCAACATGGCTTGGAGGAATAGCAGACACGGGCAATCGAGTGGCACCAGAGCCAACAATAACTTTGGTAAAGTAGACTACTTCAAGAGTCTCAACACTACCGTCTCCACATCTTCTTCCAAAAGGCTCCTGAAAGACACAGTAGGGGATCTTGACCTAGGGGACACTGGAGACTTCAGTAACACGGGAATCGACAGACCGGCTCAGAGTAGCAGATTCAACTGTTGATTCAATTGGTTCAGAGGTCGGCTCTGCAACACTTGGAACCGACTCTGACACCATAATGGTGCCCTCCTTCAGCTCTGAAGGCTGTGGAGTCGAGGAGGCAGATTTTGACTGTTTAGGAGGCAGCTCTGAGACACCAGCCGGTGCCGGAGAAAGCCTTTTTGAAGATTTAGATTTGCCAGACTTGGAGGAAGCCGAAGAATTGGATAGAGCTTCCTCAAAGGATAGTTTTAGTAGATCCTTGAGTATAAGCTTGTTCTTTCTCTCCTGTAACACCCTAGGAGAGAAAGCATGGCAGAACAAGCACGACTCCTGCAAGTGGATGGCCCCTAAACATTAGACACAGCTACTGTGGCCATCCGTTAAAGACATCTTTTGGGAGCATTTCATGCACTTCTTAAAACCCGAAGGTTTGTGCTCCTTACTCTCCGTAGACATTCCACACACACACACACACACACACACACACACACACACACACACACACACACACACACACAAAACCCAGGAAAGGAAGAAGAAAAGGAGAGGACTAGGTCCTTTAACTAAAACGGGCCTAGCCCGGTGGACAGAAAGCTAGGTCTTCTAATTTAAACAGACCAGAAAGGAGAAAAACTCATGCACACAGAAGCTGAATGACTATTTAGTAAAAATGTTATCATAATCACTATCGTACTACGGAAGGAAACTCCAACCCTAAGCAATTAACAAGCGGAGCCCCGCCAGAAATACAATCACTGAAGAAACTAAGCTGACTGTCAAAGGAAACCCAATAACTGCTGTCAGAAATAACAGGAGCCCCTGTTAACTACCAGCGGAAAAAAACGCCAAAAACTAACACTCAGAGAAAAAACAAGTCGCAACGGCGCTTACAAGGAACTCTAAACTGGCACACGATACCAGACTAACAACAAGTTTAAACTAAGATTGCACCAAAAGCACAAACAACACAACTGCCTAGGATAATAGCAACCCTAACAACACAATATAAACTCTAATACTATATATGTAAATAGAAAGAATTTGAAACTTAGCCAGAGCCAAGAGAAGCACGACCGAACTTGTCGACGTGGCAAACGAGATCTGGGGTTTGTACTGGTGCACTATGGGATATCTGCTTAGCCACGAGCCAACCAGAAGTTTTCGAGCTTGTAAATCGGTCGAGTCGGAGCAGAGGATCGACTCCAAAACCATATGTAAAAATGAAGGTGAGACTGGACTACACAACATCACTTCATTTTTTGTCAACAAGTTCACTGCATCAGCTTTTTCGCCAATTACTGATACACCAAGCTACGTAGAAAGTAGACTGCTGCAATTTTACTTGATCAGTTTGCTTTTTTGAGTGACCTTTCTTTATAACTGTGTGAGGTTTACCTGATTCACAAACTTTTGAAAATGATTCACTTTTTCACTTGTGACATGATTGGCACCATGACTGCGATAGTTGACAATAAAGCTGGATTTGGGTTTTGCTGACTCGTGCTTGTACTACACTGAGCATGCTCCTGTCTTAGAACTTGCTGGGAAACTATGTGGTTTCCCTGGTGAACCAGCAGGGACTGTGGCCGCCATGTGCTTAGGTCTGCTTTTGCTTGCCACGTGTTGCATGCTAACTACATTTGCTCTGGAGCCTGTTGAAACTATACTCATCACTTACAAGCATACTTGCGTGCCTTTCTGTAACTTCACGGATTTGACAAATCTCTATAGCTTTGCTCAACGTTAATTCATTGTTACAAAGCAAAATCTTCCTCACAACAGCACTATTAATACCACACACAAGCCTGTAATTTATCAACTCATCCTTAAGTCACTAAAGACATTTTAGCTTTGTTCCTCAGGCCAGTTACATAAGCTACAAAAGTTTCCCCGGTTTCTGATCTCTTGTGTACAACAAATGCTTCTCTAATGTAATATTTGTTTTGGGGTTACACATTTCCCTGAATTTGCGCTTCAAACACTCGGGGTCATCCCTTGATTCAGCTTGTACAACAAAGTGATGGTTTTCATCTTCTTCACATACTGCTGGTGCATACACAAATGAACACTCTCTTTCAATGGCCTCTGACCCAGCAAGCTTTAGCAAAATGAATGCCCTAGTGCGTGCATCTTTGTCAGAATAAACTACTTGTATAAAAATATCGTACTCTTGCTCAAATATTCTCAAAATTTCTGCAATATTCTGATCAAATACAAGTGGTGAGGGCTTTTGAAATCAGTCTGCCAAATTAACACATACTAGTGAAGGGTTTCGCAAATATGCCTGATCATATACACATATGCCAGAGATTTATGCCAGTACTTGTAACTATGCCCAACAGCATAACATGTTTCTGAATAACTGAACTTTGCGAAACAAGGTTCTCGGGCACTGTAATATTCTTGAAATTATTGTACTGTAAGAAATCACTTCTTAGTGTAAGAAACATCTCAAAAAGTACAGTTGTGTATACTTACCATAAATGTAGATGTTCAAGAGTATTCACTGTTGCAGTCATTACATTTGGGTAATCTGCTGGAAGGTTGCCCTCAGTCGGCCTGAATATCAAAGTCTTGGATCATGCATCGGTTGCTGTCTCCTCTTCCATGACATCGGGTCGTCAGGGGTATAAAACATGCAGCCGACGCCATTTTCTTTAGTTTTTCTTGCCCCAGATGTCAGGTGCCCCCCAAATGGGGAGCAAAAAATATTTAACTGCAATTGTAACAACATAAACTTTACCTACATCTAAAAGCAAATACACCCCAAAGGCTGTAGAATATAGTGAAGGAAAGAGAAGTTCTAGAAAAAAGGGGGATGGCGGGTGGGTAACCCAGACTGCAACAGTGAATACACTCGAGCATCTAAATTTATGGTACGTGTACACAACTGTACTATTACAATTGGGTAGAATCCCAAAGCTATGGATGGGAGGCTGGAACTAAATAGCATTAGGAGTGGATATAAGGTCCTGCAGAACTGCAGTGGCAAAGCCTGCCCTGGACTTAGAGAAGAGAGGCAAATGATAATGCTTTGTAAAAGTATGAACAGAGCTCCAAGTAGCAGCTTCTAGAATGTCTTTGGTTGGCACCCCTCTGAGAAAAGCTGCTGAGGTAGATGCAGCCCTGGTGGAATGTGACCCGATTCCCTTGGGCACTGGTTTACCATGATGCAAATAGAAACAAATGCAGTGGCTTATCCACTTTGAAATAGTCTGCTTTGAAATAGCCTTCCCCTCTGATCCTGCAGCAAATGCCACCAGTAGCTGCTCAGACTTTCTTAAAGATTTGGTCCTGTTTAAGTAGAATCTTAGTTGTCTGTGTACATCCAAGGAATGCAGAATCCACTCCCCCTTGTTCTGCGGATTTGGGTAAAAAGTTGGCAGGTGAATAGTTTGGTTAAGAGTCACACTGGATACCACCTTAGGCATAAAGGAAGGATTGGTCCTGAGGGACACCCTGTCTGGGTAAAATGTAATAAAAGGCTCCACAGCCATGAGGGCCTGCATTTCTGAAACCCTTCTTGTTGAAGTGATTGCCAGAAGGAAAGCTGTTTTCCAAGATAAAAACTTTATATTCGCAGTAGCTGCTGGTTCAAATGGAGGCAGGGTGAGCTTTTCCAACACAAAATTGAGGTCCCATGCAGGAGCTGGTAATCTTCTGGGAGGCCTTATATTTTTGGCCCCTCTAAGATACTGTTTTAGCAGAGTATGAGAAAAGATGGGAGGCTCTGTGTTGTAATAAGCCAAGATGGTAGAGGCATGGATTTTTATTGATGAAAAAGATAGGCCCTTGTCAAGCATCTCAGTCAAGTACTGTACAATCTGAAGACTATTTGGCTTTGCTGTGTCCGTCCCTTTTGCTTGGTTCCAAGTACAGAATCTCTTCCATTTATCAGCATAAGATTTTCTATTACTAGGCCTTCTGGCTTTCAAAATGACATCCATCACAGATTTACTGAGAGGTGGTGTTTGAATAATTACATGATCAGCCATGTTGCCAGGTTCAGAGTTTGGAGCTGATTGTGCAGAATTTGCTCGCTCTGCTGAGACAGTAGATGAGGTATTTGAGGCAAGTACCAAGGAGTGAGTTGAGACATATTCCTTGGAATTGGGTACCAGTGCTTTTGAGGCCAGTCCGGGGCAATTAGGATCATTTTTAGTTTTTCCTGTCTGACCTTTAGTAAGACCTTGGTAAGAAGAGGCAGAGGAGGAAAGGCGTAGACCGATAGGTTTTTCCAACTGAAGGATAAAGCATCCACTTTCCATGCTTGTCTGTGATAAGTCCTTGTGCAGAATTTGTCTGGGGAGAGGCAAATAGATCTATGTCCAGACTCTCCCATTTCTCTGTTATCATGCTGAAGACTTGTGGATCCAGTTTCCACTCGTGAGGGTCCATAAGATTTCTGCTTAGGTCGTCTGCCAGAGTATTTTGTTTTCCTGGCAGGAATTGAGCTTGAAGATGTACTTGGTAAGTCAAGGCTGTGTCCCACAATGCCATGGCTAGTCTGCAAAGGAAGTAGGAATGTGTACCCCCCTGCTTATGTACCACATAACTGTAGTGTTGTCCGTCTTTATCAGTAGTTGTCCTGGATGAAGTAAGTCCATGAAGGCTGTCAGGGCATTCTGAACAGCTAACATCTCTTTCTGGTTGATATGCAGATGCATTTGTTTTGGGCTCCATATGCCCTGAATGCATCTCCCTGCCAGGTGGGCCCCCCAAGCATAGTCTGATGCGTCTGTAGTTAGGGTTTGGGTGGCAGGGGGAGAGTGAAAGACCGTCCCATGTTCTGGTGACATGTCTCTGCCCACCAAAGAAACTCCTGTTGTAGGCAGGGAATGAGAGGGATCATTGTTTCTAGACTGTGGCACTGTTGACTCCATAAACTTTTCAAATACCACTGTAGTTTTCTCATATGCAGTCTTGCATATGGAATTAGTAGAATGCAGGATGCCATGAACCCCAAAGCCTGCAGAATTTGTCTTGCATATATAACTGGGTTTTTGTTGCCATCTGTTTGAAGTAAACAGTCAGTTGCCTTTGTTTGTCTGCCGTAAGGTAAGCCATCTGGGCAGTTGTATTCAAGCTTGCACCCAGGAATGTAATATTTTAAGAGGGTACCAGTTGTGATTTCTTTTAGTTTACTGTGTACCCTAGGTATGTTAGAAGCCATTTTACAAATGCCAGATGTTGAAGAAGAATGTCCTTGTTTTCTGCTTGAATGAGACAGTCGTCCAAGTAAGGATAGATTTGTATGCTTGTCTGCAAAATGCAATTACTGGCGCCAGGCACTTTGGCCTATCTACTGCGCCCAGGGTCTTTACAAAGCGCAGTGCAGAGAATTGGTAATGCATAAAACCAGCCTTGAAGCGGAGGTATCTTCTGCACTATTCCCTTATTGGGATATGCAGGTATGCCTCTTAAGTCTAGAGTCACTAGCCAATGGTACTTGCCCAGCATGGGCAGAAGCTGTTGCAAAGTCAGCATTCTGAATTTTTGGATGTCCAAGAATGTGTTCAAAATCGATAAACCCAGTATTGGTCGCCAGGCACTGTCTTTTCTGGGTACCAGGAACAGTCTTGAGTAAAACCCTTGCCCTTTTTCCCGTTCTGGTAATGGTTGAATAGCCCCTATATCCATGAAGGACCTAACTTGTTTCTGTGCGCCTCTGCCCACTAATTTTGTGGCAGATCTGGCCAACCATTTGGAATTGGCAAGGTATGGAAATGAAATCTGTATCACTGGGATACTATGTTTAATACCCACTTGTCCTGGGTTAACTGCCAATTTTGAGCATGAAGTGCTAATTTTCCCCCTAAGGGGGCTGCCAAAAGATAAGTGCTTGGTGATGGAAGAGGGAAGTCATTGAGACTGTTTACTGTAGGGTTGTGCTTTGTTTCCTCCAGATTTCGAGGTAGAGGCACCCCATTGCTTTGACCTGTAAGAACCCTGTGATTGGTATCTAGAGACTTTTGATCACCTGGATTTGCCCCATGAGGCTCTGTCGGACACAGGAAAGGACCAATTTTTTGTAGGCCAGTGTCTACTGAATCTTGGTGGCTGCACTTGTTAGAAGTCTTTTACAGTTTGCATAGACTTAGCTTTGTCTTCCATTTTCTTTAAAACCTCTTCTGCCTTATTACCAGAGTATCATGCTGTAAAGGTGCATCCAACAATTTAGCTTTAAAATGATCAGGCAGATTTTGCTCCTTGAGCCAGGCATGCCTTCTAATCACAGATCCAGTAACTGCGGCCCTGCAGGAGGCCTCCAAGAAATCAAAACCACATTGCAAAGTAAATTGCAATACTTGTGGGAAGAAATCACTTCTTAGTGTAAGAAACATCTCAAAAAGTACAGTTGTGTACACTTACCATAAATGTAGATGTTCAAGTGTATTCACTGTTGCAGTCATTACATTTGGGTTATCTGCTTGCAGTAGCCCCTCAATCGGCCTGATTAACAAAGTCTTGGGTCCTGCGTCGGTTGCTGTCCCTTCTTCCATGATGTCAGGTCATCAGGGGTATAAAACATGCAGCTGACGCTATTACATCAGTTTTTCTTGCCCCAGGTGTCAGGTGCCCCCCTACTGGGAAGCAATTAAATCTATAATACAAGGATATACCTCTAAAAAAAAAAGCAAATACACCAAAAAGCTTTTTGAGCAAAGTAAGTGAGAGCAGAGGTATAGTCAAAAGAAGAAAGGGGGCTGGACGGAGGGTAAACAGGACTGCAACAGTGAATACACTCTAACATCGACATTTATGGTAAGTTTACACAACTGTACTATGTTCTTTGTGTTTCACTGTTGGTCATTACATTTGGGTAGATTCCCAAAGCTAAGGTTGGGAGGAGGAATTTAAATAGAATTAGGACCAGCTATAAGGGCCTGCAAGACTGCAGTGGCAAAACCAGCTCTGGATTTAGAAAAAAATGGCAAATGATAATGCTTGGTGAAAGTATGCACAGAACTCCAGGTAGCAGCTTCTAGGATGTCCCTTGTAGGGACACCCCTGAGAAAGGACGTAGAGGTAGATGCAGCCCTGGTTGAATGGGTGCTGATGCCCTGTGGAACAGGTTTTTCCATGGTGCTTATAGCAGAAATGAATGCAGTGGCCTATCCAATTTGAAATGGTTTGCTTTGAAAGAGCTTTCCTCTCTGTCCCTGCAGCAAATGCCACCAGCAGTTGTTCAGATTTCCTTAGAGGTTTAGTCCTGTCCAAGTAGAATCTAAGTTGTCTGTGCACATCTAAGGAGTGCAGTACCCGTTCCCCTTTGTTCTGTGGGATAGGAAAGAAGGTAGGTAAATAAATGGACTGATTAAGAGCCACAATGGATACCACCTTGGGCATGAAGGAGGGATTGGTTCTGAAGGACACCCTGTTTACATGAAAGATAACGAAAGGCTCCACTGCCGTAAGGGTCTAACTCAGATATCCTTCTTGCAGAAATGATTGCTAAAGGAAAGCTGTTTTCCAGGAAAGGAATTTTAAATCTGCAGTAGCAGCTGGCTCGAAAGGAGGAAGAGTGAGTTTCTCCAAGACAAAATTAAGGTCCCAGGCTGGAGTTGGAGCTCTCCTCGGTGGCCTTAAAATTTTGGCCCCTCTGAGGAAAGTACAGTTTTGTACCTACCATAAATGTAGATGTTCAAGTGTTTACACTGCTGCAGTCATCACACTTGGGTTATCCTGCCGTCAGGCGGTCGCGTAGTCGGCCAGAGTTCCAAAGTCTTGGTCAGGCATCGGTTGCTGTCGCTTCTTCCCTGACGTCAGTGCGCCAGGGGTATACAAGAGGCATCCGACGCCATTTTCTTCAGTTTTTCTTGCCCCAGATGTCAGGTGCCCCCAAGTAGGTAGGCAATAAATATTGTTAATAAAACATATAAAAGGAATACCTTCAGTTACAAGCAAATACACCACAAAGGTTGTACAGGACAGAAAGGTATAGAAAAGTTCAGATGGAGGGAGGGTAACCTGGACTGCAGCAGTGTGAACACTCGAACATCTACATTTATGGTAGGTACAAAACTGTACTATGTTCGTGTTACACTGCTGCAGTCATCACACGGGTTGAATCCTAAAGATAAGGATGGGCGGTGGAACTAAACAGGGTTTGGAGAAGCTAGTAGGCCCTGCAGAACTGCAGTGGCAAAGCCAGCTCTGGTTTTAGAGTATAGACGTAAGTGATAGTGCTTGGTGAAGGTGTGCACTGAACTCCAAGTTGCAGCCTCCAAAATATCCTTGGTTGATACCCCTCTGAGGAAGGCTGTTGATGTTGCTGTAGCCCTCGTGGAATGGGGCCTAATGTTACCAGGTACAGATTTCCCATGGTGTGTGTAGCAGAAACGGATACAATGTCCTATACATTTTGAAATGGTCTGTTTTGAGATAGCCTTTCCTTGTGATCCTGCAGCATAGGATACAAAGAGCTGGTTAGATTTTCTGAAAGCCTTAGTTTTATCCAAGTAGTAACGTAATTGCCTGTGAATGTCCAAAGAGTGTAGGAGCCTTTCCCCTTTGTTCTGGGAGGTTTGGAAAAAAGGTGGGCAAATGAATGGTTTGGTTTAGGGCCACACTGGATACCACCTTTGGCATAAAGGAAGGGTTAGTTCGTAAAGCGACTCTGTCTTGATGAAAAATGATGAAAGGCTCCACTGCCATTAGGGCCTGTAGCTCTGAGACTCTTCGTGCAGAAGTTATTGCTAGCAGCAGGGCAGTTTTCCATGATAGAAACTGTAAATCAGCTGTAAAAGCTGGTTCAAAGGGCAGTAGTGTAAGTTATTCCAAAACAAAGTTGAGATCCCAAGTTGGTGTTGGTGCTCTCCGGGGCGGTCTTATGTTCTTAGCCCCTCTGAGGTACTGTCTTAGCAATGGATGTGAAAATATAGGAGGATCCGTGTTGTATTGAGCTGAAATAGTTGAGGCGTGGATCTTAATAGATGAAAAGGAAAGTCCTTTGTGCAAAATCTCAGTTAAATTTTGTAGAATCTGAGGAATATTTGGGACAAGGGGATTTTGGCCTTTAACCTGGTTCCAGGCACAGAATCTTTTCCATTTGTCTGAATAGGCTTTCCTGGTGCTGGGCCTCCTGAATGACATCCATAACAGCTTTAGAGAGAAGTGTTGACTGGCTGTTTAGGTAATTTGCCATGCAGCCAGATTTAAAGTCTTGAGCTGGCTGTGTAGAATCTGATTGTTTTGCTGAGTGAGCAGGTGAGGAACTGGAGGTAAAATCCATGGTGGGGCTTGAGACATGTTCCTTAGTATTGGATACCAGTGTTGGCGTGGCCAGTCTGGAGCAATGAGTATCATTTGTGGCCTCTCTAATCTGGCTTTCAGCAGCACCTTTGCCAGAAGAGGCAGTGGAGGAAAGGCATACACTGTTAATGTTTTCCAGCTGAATGAGAGGGCGTCCACTTTCCAAGCTAGTGTGTGGTATGTCCTTGTGCAAAATATCCGTAGTTGGTAGTTTTGGGGGGAGGCAAACAGATCTATGTCTGGGCTCCCCCATTTTTGAGTTATCATTGAGAATACGTGTGGATCTAGTTTCCACTCGTGAGGATCTATGATGTTTCTGCTTAGATCGTCTGCCAATGTGTTTTTCTTTCCTGGCAGGAATTGTGCTTGTAGTTGAACTTGGTAGGTCAGTGCTGTGTTCCACAAGGTTATTGCTTGCCTGCATAGGGGGTAGGAATGTGTGCCCCCTTGCTTGTTTATGTACCACATCACTGTGGTGCTGTCTGTCTTTATTAGGAGTTGTCCTGGATGTAGGAGGTCCTTGGAAGCTGTTAGGGCATTTTGTACAGCTAGTATCTCTTTTTGATTGATATGTAGATGCCTTTGATCTGCAGACCATTTGCCCTGAATACTCTGTCCTGCCATGTGTGCTCCCCAGGCATAATCCGATGCATCTGCTGTTATAGTTTGCCTGGCTGTGGGCAAGGTAAAAGGCTGATCCTTGTTGAGGTGACATGCCTGAGCCCACCATAGAAACTCCTGTTGAAGGCAGGGAATGAGTGGTATTATTGTTTCCAAACTGTGGCTGTGTAGAGTCCATACGCTTTTCAGGTACCATTGTAATTTCCTCATATGCAGTTTTGCATATGGTATTAGTAGTATGCAAGAGGCCATGAATCCCAAGGCCTACAGAATTTTTCTTGCAGGGAGTTGGGTCTTTGTTGCCATCCTTTTGAAGTATTGAGTCAGTTGTCCTTGCTTGTCTGGCGTGAGATAAGCCATCTGGGCCGTTGTATTCAGGCTGGCACCCAGGAATATTATGTCTTGTGAGGGCACTAGTTTTGACTTCTTTTCGTTTACTGTGTACCCTAGGCAACTTAATAAGTTTTTAACAAACGCCAGATGCTTTAAAAGAATGTCCTTGCTTTCTGCTTGAATAAGGCCGTCGTCCAGATATGGATATATTTGAATTCCTCTTTGTCTGCAGTATGCAATTACTGGGGCCAGGCATTTTGTGAAGACCCTGGGTGCAGTAGATAAGCCAAAGGGCAGTGCAGAGAATTGGTAATGGGTTGAACCTGCTATAAATCGGAGGCATCTTCTGCAATTTTGTCTGATAGGGACATGCAGGTATGCCTCCTTGAGGTCCAACGTTACTAGCCAAGCCTTCTTGCCCAGCATGGGAAGAAGTTAATGTAGTGTTAGCATCTTAAATTTGGGTACTTCCAGATATGTGTTTAGAATTGAGAGGGCCAGAATGGGTCTCAAGGCCTTGTCCTTTCGGGGAACTAAAAAGAGTCTGGAGTAAAATCCTTGTCCTTGCTCCTGTGTAGGAACCTGTTGAATGGCTCTCATGTCCATGAGAGCTGTAATTTGTTTTTGAGCCTCTGCCCATTGATTTGGTGGCAGGTTTGGCATTCCTTTTATCCTTTGTAAAGTGTGAAAGTGGAATCTGTATCCTTGAGACACAATATTTAGGACCCATTTGTCTTTTGTGATGATGTGCCAGTTGTCTGCAAAAAGTGCTAGTTTTCCTCCCAAGGGAGCTGCCAAGAGGGATTTGCTTGGCGGTCTGAGGGTAAGTCACTGTGTTTGTCTTCTGATAGTTTGAGACCTGTCTTCTACTCCTTTCTGGGTTGTGACACCCCATTGTCGAGGCTTGTAAGAGCCTTGTGACTGACCTCTGTCCCTTGAACGTCTGTATTTGCCCCTCTGTGGTCTGTCAGAAGCTGGAAAGGACCAGTTTTTGGTTGGCCAATTTCAGCTGAAACGAGGGGGTTAAACCTGTAAAAAATCCTTGACCATCTGCAAAGATTTTGCCTTATCCTCCATTTTCTTTAAAACCTCTTCTACTTTTACACCAAATAAAATATCCTGCTGTAAAGGTGCATCCAATAACTTTGCTTTAACATGATCAGGTAAAGTTTGTTCTTTTAACCAAGCATGCCTACGTATGACAGACCCTGTCACTGCTCTCTACAAGAAGCTTCCAATGAATCAAATCCACATTGCAAAGTATGTTTTCCCACTTGTTCAGCTGCATGCAACAAATCTTGCATTTCCTTGTAATCAGGCTGCTCTGTATGTGTGATCATTTTTTGTTTTAATTGAGACATCAAATATTGTTGATATTTCAGCATGTGAAACTGGCAATTTAAGGCCCTCATAGCTAGAGTAGCTGAAGTATATACTTTCTTTCCCCATCTGTCTAGTGCTCTAGAATCCCTTTCAGAGGGTACAGGATTTTTAGCAATAGAGGCCTTAACCCCTTTGAGACCCTGGGAAATGGTTTCTGAGTCAGCAACAGGGCTTTTATATAGGAATTTGTGAGAGTCAGGGGACTCTAGTATCTGTCTGGTTTGACTGGTGCAGGAGGTAGTGAATCTGGGTTAAGGCTAGATTCTGAATAAACATCATCCACAATGTCTAACATGGGTGGAATAGCAAGTGGACTGTGCTGGGGTAGTAAAAGGAACTCTCGGAGCCTTTTCTTAGAATCAGAGTAATCCTGGCCTTCCCAGTGGAAATGTTCCCTCATGGTATGTAAAGTTTCCCCAAAAGAGTAGTCTTCTGGGGGAGATGCTGAAGGAATAGACTCTTCAGCATCAGAGTCTTCATAAGGGGGTAAAGAGTATTCCTGTTCCTCAGAAGAATCTGAGGAAATTGAAACCTGGTCAGAGGAAGCGTAGTCCTCCTCCTGTCTAGGCCTTTTATCAGGACGGGGATTGGAACCCCTGATTAGGGTAATTAAGTCTTCAGCCATCTTAAGCATCTGTTTCTTAGGCATGGGGCCTTGTACTGGAGACTGCTGTACAGTCTTCTTTGCTTTTAAAGGAGTTTTCAGCTTTGCATAGGATTTAATAGTTAGTGTAGTCGGTCTGAAGACACCTTCTGCAACTGAAGGCGTTTCAACTGCAATGGAATCTCCTTCAGCCATGGAGTCGGAAGGGCCTAAAGATAAAGGTTGTGGAGGCCTAGCAATCTCCGCTTGGGAATCGGATGCCGCCTGGGGTTCTAAATCAGCGGTCGTCAGGGGCTGCGTAGGCGCCTCACTGAAAACAGGAGAACTGGCGACTGGCCTAGCAGAGGCCTCGGAGTCTGGTTTGGGTCTCGGCTGCCTGTCCTTATCTTTGCATTTTTTATGCATTCCGGTCGTCGGTTGCTCCGACGGCATGGTATAATTAAATTTCCTACCAAAATAATGTCGGGCGAAATAAAACTGACGTTTAATAGTTCGTTTGTTAAACCTAACAAAACCGACAACCTGTGACGTCGTGGTCTGGGCTTAGGCAAGGAATACAATAAGAATGAAAGTCCTTATGAGGTATTTGCTTCCCACAAGAAATGCAATTGTTAACTTTTTCTGACATCGGACTGAGGCAAGAAAATGTTTCCCAACGGGGTACTTAGCTTTATTGAAGACTTCGGTCTGAAATTCGATTTGAAAATCTCAGGAGTCGGTCGACCGGCACTTGCGAACTGCTTCTACTTCCGGCACCGTGCGGCAAGAAAGACTGAAGAAAATGGCGTTGGATGCCTCATATATACCCCTAGCGCACTGACGTCAGGGAAGAAGTAACAGCAACCGACGCCGGACCAAGACTTTGGAACTCTGGCCGACTGCGGGACTGCCCGACGGCAGATAACCCAAGTGTGATGACTGCAGCAGTGTAACACGATGAACATCTGCTTGAGCAGTGGGTGAGAAGAGGGGAGGCTCTGTTCTATAATGAGCTGAAATGGATGAGGCATGAATTTTGATGGAGGAAAAGGACAAGCCCTTATGAAGCATTTCAGTCAAATATTTTAGAATCTGAGGTAAATTGGGCACTGCTGCGTTAATCCCTTGAGATTAGTTCCAGGTACAAAATCTTTTCCATTTTGCAGCATAAGATTTTCTAGTACAAGGCCTCCTTAGCCTCTAAAATGATATCCATCACTGATTTACTGAGAGGTGGTAAAGGAGAGATTAGGTAATTAACCAGGCTGCTAGGTTCAGGGTTTGCAGCCGAGGGTGCAGAATCTGGTTCTCCTGCTTAGACAACAGGGAAGGAGTCTGAGGCGGGTGCCATGGAGCCAAGCGTGACACACTGTGCAGGAGGGGGTAAAAGTGTTGGCGTGGCCAGTCTGGTGCAATTAAAATCGTCCTTGGCTTGCCCTGTTTGATCTTTAGTAGTACCTTGGAGAGCAGAGGCAGAAGAGGAAAGGCATAAACTGATAGGTTTTTCCAACTAGAAGGGTAGAGCATCCACTTTCCAAGCTAGTTTGTGGGGAATCCTTTGGAAAAATTTGCCAGTGTATTTAGTTTTCCTGGCAGGAATTGAGCTTGTAGTTTCACTTGGTAGCTCAAGGTTGTGTTCCACAATGCCATGGCTAGTCTGCGGAGGGGGTAAGAGTGTGCACCCCCCTGTTTATGTACCACATGACTGTGGTGCTGTCCGTCTTTACCATTAGTTTCCCTGGAAGAATGCAGTCCTTGAAGGCTGTCAGCATTATGTACAGCTAACATTTCCTTTTGATTTAAGTATAGATGCATTTGACTTGGGCTCCATTTGCTCTGAATGCACTCCCCTGCCATCATAGCCTGATGAGTCTGTTGTGAAGGTTTGGGCGGCAGGTGGTAGTGTGAATGGTAGTCCCTTGTTTTGGTGGCAGGCCTCTGCCCACCAGAGGAACTCTAGGCGTATGCAAGCTATGATAGGAATCATAGCTTCTAGATCCAGTGAATGCTGACACCAAAGGCTTTTGAGATACCACTGTAGTTTCCTCATATGCAGCCTTGCATATGGAATTAGAGGAATGCAGGAGGCCATGAACCCCAAGGCTTGCAGTATTTGCCTTGCAGATAACTGGGTTTTTGTGGCCACTTGTTTGAAGTAGGTTGTCAAATGAGTCAGTTTCTCTGGTGTGAGGAAAGCCATCAGGGAAGCTGTTTTCCAAGAAAGGGATTTTATACCAGCAGTAGCAGCTGGCTTGGAAGGAGGAAGGGTGAGTTTCTCCAATACAAAGTTAAGGTCCCAGGCTGGAGTTGGAGCTCTCCTGGGTGGTCTTACATTCTTGGCATCTCTGAGGAACTGCTTGAGCAGTGGAAGAGAGAAGAGGGGAGGTTCTGTGTTATAATGAGCTGAAATGGCTGAGGCGTGAATTTTTATTGAGGAAAAAGACAGGCCCTTGTGAAGCATCTTAGTTAAGTATTGTAAAATCTGAGGTAAATTGGGCACTGCTGTGCTCATCCCTTGAGATTGGTTCCAGGCACAGAATCTTTTCCATTTTTCAGCATGAGGTTTTCTAGTACTAGGCCTCCTTGCCTCTAAAATGACATCCATCACTGGTTTACTGAGGGATGGTAAAGGAGAGCTTAGGTAATTAGCCAGGCTGCTAGGTTCAGTGTTTGAAGTTGAGGGTGCAGAATCTGGTTCTCCTGCTGAGACAGCAGGGTAGGAGTCTGAGGCTGGTGCCACTGGGCCAACAGTGACACACTGTGCACGAGCGGTTACCAGTGTTGGCATGGCCAGGCTGGTGCAATCAAAATCATCCTTGGTTCGTCTTGTTTGATCTATAGTAGTACTTTGGAGAGCAGAGGCAGAGGAGGAAAGGCATAAACGGATAGGTTTCTCCAGCTGAAGGACAAAGCATCCACTTTCCAGGCTTGCGTGTGGGGAGTCCTTGTGCAAAATTTGTCCAATTGGTAGTTCTGGGGAGAGGCAAACAGGTCTATATCTGGGCTCCCCCATTTGCTTGTGAACATGTTGAAAATCCTTGGTTCCAGTTTCCACTCATGAGGGTCCATGAGGGATCTGCTTAGTCCATCTGCCAATGCATTTAGTTCTCCTGACAGGAATTGAGCTTGTAGACGTATTTGGTTGTTCAAGGCTGTGTTCCACAATGCCATGGCTAGTCTGCAGAGGGCTAAGAATTTGTACCCCCCTGCTTGTTATGTACCACATAACAGTGGTGGTGTCAGTCTTTGCCATTAATTGTCCTGGAAGAATGTGGTCCTTGAAGGCTGTCAGAGCATTCTGTACAGCTAACATTTCTTTATGACTGATGTGAAGGTGCAGTTGAACTGGGTTCCATTTACCCTGAATGCACTTCCCGGCCAGGTGCGGCCCCCCATGCATAGTCTGATGCGTCTGTTGTTAGGGTTGAGTGACAGGGGGTAGTGTGAATGGCAGTCCCTTGTTTTGGTGGCAGGCCTCTGCCCACCAAAGGAACTCTAGGCGTAGACAAGGAATGATGAGAATCATTGCATCTAGATCCTGAGAATGTTGACACCATAGGCTTTTTAGACAGCACTGTAGTTTCCTCATATGCAGTCTTGCATATGGAATTAGAAGAATGGAGGAGGCCATGAACCCCCAAGGCTTGTAGTATTTGCCTTGCAGATAGCAGGGTTTTTGTGACCACTTGTTTGAAAGTAGGTTGTCAAGTGAATTTTTTTCTCTGGCATGAGAAAAGCCATCTGGGAAGTTGCATTCAAGCTTGCTCCCAGGAAAATAATTTGTTGACAGGGAACCAAATGTGATTTCTTTTCGTTTATGGTGTACCCCAGACAAGTTAGCACCCTCTGTACAAAAGCCAGATGATTCAAAAGTATGTCCTGGTTTTCTGCCTGAATTAGAGAATCGTCCAGGTACTGGTATATTTGAATATGTCTTTGCCTGCAAAATGCAATGACTGCAGCTAGGCACTTTGTGAATACCCTGGGCGCAGTAGATAAGCCAAAGGGCAGTGCAGAGAACTGAGTGTGCATGTAGCCTGCTTTGAAGTGTAGGTATCTTCTGCAAGATTCCCTGATTGGGATGTGCAGGTATGCTTCCTTTAAATTTAGTGTTGCCAACCAAGCAACTTTGTTTAGCATAGGAAGCAACTGGTGAAGAGTCAGCATCTTGAATTTTGGAATCACCAAAAAGGGGTTTAGAATAGGCAGGTCCAGGATAGGGACGCCATGAATTGTCTTTTCTGGGTACCAGGAAAAATCTCAAGTAGAAACCTTGTCCCTTTTTCTCTTCTGGTACCAACTGAATAGCCCCTAAACTTGAGAGAGGGAGTACTTGCTTTTGGGTCTCTGCCCACTGCTTTGGAGGTAGATCCGGCCAACCGCTTGGAGTTGGTGACGTGTGGAAGTGAAATCTGTATCCTTGGGACACTATTTAAAACACATTTGTCCTGGGCAATGAGTCCCCAGTTCTTTGCATGAAGTGCAATCTTTCCCCCCCAAAGGGGCAGTTAGTTGAGAAGTGCTTGGAAGTTTTAAAAAAGTCATTGAGACAGTTTACCATAGGGGAGAGTTTTATTACTCCCAAATTTGGAAGTGGAGGCCCACCACTGCTTAGTCCTGTCTCTCCCTTGGGACTGAAGCCTTGGTGCGCTGTTAGATTTGGGTTTGGACTGAAGGTCTGGAAGAGGCAGGAAAGGACCAATTCTTATAAGGCCAATGCCTACTAAATAGTACAGTTGTGTACACTTACCATAAATGTAGATGCTCGAGTGTATTCATTGTTGCAGTGATTACATTTGGGTAATCTGCTGGCAGGTTGCCCTCAGTCGGCCTGAATTCCAAAGTCTTCAGTACTGCGTCGGCTGCTGTCTTCTCTTCCATGACGTCAGGTCGTCAAGGGTATAAAACATGCAGCAGACGCCATTTTCTTTAGTTTTTCTTGCCTCCGATGTCAGGTGCTCCCAAAAAAGTAGCAATATTATATATATTTATACATACACATGCATCAATATAAACTTTACCTTCATCTACAAGCAAATACACCACATAGGTTGTAGAAGATAGAGAAGGAAAGATAAACTGTAGAATGACAGGGGGATGGCGGGAGGGTAACCTGGACTGCAACAGTGAATACACTCGAACATCTACATTTATGGTAAGTGTACACAAATGTACTACGTTCTTCATGTTTCACTGTTACAGTCATTACATTTGGGTAAAATCACAAAGCTATGGTTGGGAGGCTGGAGCTAAACAGCATTATGTGAGGCTATAAGGCCCTGCAGCACTGCAGTGGCAAAGCCTGCCCTGGACTTAGAGTAGAGAGGCAAATGGTAATGCTTTGTAAAGGTGTGAACAGAACTCCAAGTAGCAGCCTCTAGAATGTCCTTGGTTGGTACTCCTCTGAGAAAGTCTGCTGAAGTAGCTGCAGCTCTGGTGGAGTGAGACCTAATGCCCTTGGGCACAGGTTTGCCATGGTGTAAGTAGCAGAAACGGAAGCAATGAATTATCCACTTTGAAATTGTCTGCTTTGAAATAGCCTTTCTTCTGATCCTGCAGCATATGACACTAGTAATTGCTCAGTTTTTCTTAGAGCTTTAGTCCTGCTCAAGTAGAATCTTAGCTGTCTATGTACGTCCAAGGAAAGCAGAATTCTCTCCCCTTTGTTCTGCGGATTTGGATAAAAAGTTGGCAGATGAATTGTTTGGTTAAGAGCCACACTGGAAACGACCTTAGGCATAAAAGTAGGATTTGTCACAAGAGACTCCCTGTCTGGGTAAAATATGATAAAAGACTCTACAGCCATGAGGGCCTGTAGCTCTGAAACTCTTCTTGCTGAAATTATTGCTAGTAGCAGAGCTGTCGTCCATAAGAACTTTATATCAGCGGTAGCAGCTGGTTCAAATGGAGGCAGGGTGAGCTTTTCCAACACAGAATTGAGGTCCCATGCAGGTAATGGTGATCTTCTAGGAGGCCTTAAATTTTTGGATCCTCTAAGATACTGCTTTAGTAAAGGATGATAAAAGATTGGTGGCTCTGTATTGTTATGAGCCGAAATGGCAGAGGCATGGATTTTGATTGATGAGAAAGATAGGCCTTTGTCAAGCATCTCAGTTAAGTATTGTAATATCTGAGGAATATGTGGTTCTGCTGTATCAGTTCCTTGTGCTTGATTCCAAGCACAGAATCTCTTCCATTTGTCAGCATAAGATTTTCTAGTACAAGGCCTTCTGGCTTCCAAAATCACATCCATCACAGCTTTACTGAGAGGTGTCATTTGTATGATTACAGGATAACAGGTTCAGAGAATGTAGTTGATTGTGCAGGATATGATTGTTTTGCTGGGACAGTGGTTGTGGTTTTTGAGGCAAGGTCCAAGCTGGGTATTGAGACAAGTTCCATAGGATTGGGTACCAGTATTGGCGGGGCCAGTCCAGGGCAATTAATATCATCTTTGGCTTCTCTTGTCCGACTTTTAGGAGGAACTTGGGTAGAAGAGGCAGAGGAGGAAAGGCGTAAACTGATAGGTTTTTCCAACTGAAGGATAGGGCATCCACTTTCCATGCTTGTCTGTGATAAGTCCATGTGCAGAATCTTTTCAGTTGATAATTTTGAAGAGAGGCAAATAGATCTATGTCTGGGCTCCCCCATTTCTCTGTTATCATGCTGAAGACTTGTGGATTTAGTTTCCACTCGTGAGAACCCATAAGGTTTCTGCTTAAATCGTCTGCCAGTGTGTTTTGTTTTCCTGGCAGGAATTGAGCTTGAAGATGCGTTTGGTAGGGCAAAGCTGTCCCCCACAGTGCCATGGCTAATCTGCAAAGGGGGCATGAGTGTGTGCCCCCTTGCTTGTTTATATACCACATGACTGTGGTGTTGTCCGTCTTTATCAGTAGTTGTCCTGCATGAACTAAGTCCTTGAAGGCTGTTAGGGCATTTTGAACAGCTAGCATCTCTTTCTGGTTGATATGTAGATGCATTTGATTTGGTGCCCATATGCCCTGAATGCATATTCCTGCCATGTGGGCCCCCCAGGCATAATCTGACAAGTCTGTTGATAAGGTTTGGCTGGCAGGGGGTAGAGAGAAGGGCCGTCCCATGTTTTGGTGACAGGCCTTTGCCCACAATAGAAACCCCTGTTGCAGGCAGGGAATAAGAGGAATTAGAAGTTATGTACTCACCATAACGTTCCATCTGAGTAGGTGACTTCATTTGGATGCAACCTGTGGGGTATCGGATCCGACCTCGGATCCGAGCCGGCATTTCAAAAGCTTAATCTCCGAGCTCCTACCTCCACCCTCTACCCATAACCCCTTGCCAATCCCTGACTGACCTCAGATTGAGTTTGCCTATATAATACTGACAACAGTAACTGAACAAAGCAAAAAAATACTCGCTGTATAAAGGTCAGGGGGATGGAGGGGAGTTGCATCAAATGAAGTCACCTACTCAGATGGAACGTTATGGTGAGTACATAACTTCTAAATCTGAAGTAGGCAGACTTCATTTGTCTGCAACCTGTGGGACAGAGTCCCCAGCTACCTGAATCTTGGGCGGCCGTCATGGAAGGATGTTTCTGAGCACCGCTGAGCCAAAGGATGCTCTTCCTCTGGAAACAACATCCACCTTATAATGAGAAATAAAGGTATGAGGTGAGGCCCAAGTGGCTGCAGCAGATATCATCCAATGACACACGGGACTTAAAGGCTGGCGTGGAGACTGCCCTAGTAGAATGAGCCGTAACCCTCTGAGGAGCAGGTCTACCTGAAGTGTCATAAGCCTGCAGAATACAATTAGCAATCCACCTCGATAGTGTGACTTTAGAAACTGCTTTACCCAAAGCAAATTTAGCAAAGGAGACGAACAGCTGATCTGATTGCCTGTGACCAGCTGTTCTGTGAATATAAAATCGTAATTGTCTATGAACATCCAAGGAATGCAGTTTGTATTCTCCTTTGTTTGAGTACTTGGGAAAAACACAGGTAAGTTGATTGATTGGTTGATTTTAGATTCTGAAGAGACCTTCAGAAGAAAAGATGGATTGGTCCTGAGGCACACCCTATCTGGAAAGAAGGAAAGGTAAGGAGGCTTGACGCATAGAGCCTGAAGTTCAGACACTCTTCTGGCTGAAGTGATAGCTACTAAGAAGGCAGTCTTCCAGGAAAGGTACTTCAGGTCTGTAGACGCTGCAGGCTCGAAGGGAGGAGCAGTAAGAGCTTGCAGCACTAAAGATAGGTCCCAAGGTGGTATAATGTCTTTGACTGGAGGCCTCAACAAAAAAATACATTTAAGAAAGGTTTTGCACAATTTCGCCATCATGAGGGGAGCTGTGTCATGACCAATGTGATAATGAGAGATGGCTGCCAATTGTACCTTAATCGTGGAAGAACTTGCTCCTTGATGAAAGAGGTCTGTTAAAAAATCCAGCACTGCCGATATAGGTGCTGAAAAAGGATCCAAACTTTTCTGGACCGCCCAAATAGAGAATCTCTTCCATTTACTCCGATAAACCTGCCTAGTGGAAGGTTTATGAGCTGCCACTAGAATGGCCTTGACCGGTGACGAGATACCGGGAGTCCTAATCAAGGATGGAACTGGAGCAGCCAAGCTGTCAATTTCAGGGTGCGTGATTGGGGACGAAATTCCCAGAGGATGGGAGATGAGATCCGAATCGGATCCAGAATCCAGGGTGGATTCACTTTGTGAGACCATACAAAGGGAACCAGGGTTGACGAGGCCAGAACGGGCAATGAGAATCATTCTGCTCCCCAAACTGTTGGCTTTCTGCAGAAGCCTCTGCATCAGAGGTAGTGGAGGGTAGGCATAAAGGAGACCGGAGGCCAAGCATGCACCAGCACATCTCGGGAATTCCCTGGTGGGGAAGCAGAGCGAAGAAATTGTCGCATTTGGCGTTTGAGGGAGAGGCAAAAGATCGCAACAGGGTTGCCCCAAACGGCAAAAATCTTCTTCACTACCTGAGGATTGAGAGACCACTCGTGAGGGAAAGAATGGTGCGACTGAGTTTGTCCGCAAGGATGTTGGGTTTTCCCGGAATGTGCGTTGCTACAAGAAAGCGTTTGGTGGAAATTGCCCATTCCCAGACTCTCATGGCCTCTCGACAAAGGGGATAGGACCTGGTTCCTCCCTGTTTGTTGATGTACCAGACTACCGACATGTTGTCGGTCTGAATCGCAATAGTCCCTGAAGGAAGAACGTGGTGAAGTGCTTGCAACGCTAGGAGCACCGCCCTCATTTCCAGGACGTTTATATGCAACGAAGACTCTGTGGAGTTCCACGTGCCTTGGACAACCTTTCCCGCAGAATGCCCCCCCCCCCACCCGAGGCAAGAAGCGTCCGTGGTCACTGTGGCTCGGGGAAATGCTGCACAAAAGGGTCTCCCTGTCAGAGGCTCCGGAGATCGAAGCCACCAAAGAAGGGAATCCTTGCATGCTTTGCTGACCGCTATCGGAGTGCTGAGAGAGGAACAGAGAGGGGACCACTGAACTTGAAGGGTCCATTGAAGAACCCTCATGCGTAGGCGCGCATGAATAAGAAGCGGGATAGCTGCCGCCATCGAACCTAGGGCCCTCAGGACCGAAGCTGCTGTCGGAAATGGTTGCAGGACCGCTGCGACATGACACCAGGTTGGAAATTCTGTCTGGGGTGAGGAAGGCTCGCATTGACCTGGTGTTTAGTCTTCCTCCCATGAAATCTATAACTTGAGTGGGGTGCAGTAAAGATTTCTCCCAGTTGACAGTGATGCCCAGCCTTGGGGCTATACGAAGGAAGTAGTCCCTGGCTGAGCACAGAAGATGCCTTGATGATGCTGTTAGGAGCCAGTCGTCCAGGTACGGAAAGACCTGTAATCCCTGGAGCCTCAGGTGGGCCGCTACAACAGCTAAAACCTTGGTGAACACCCTGGGGGCTGAGGTGAGACCAAAGGGAAGGACCCTGAACGGATAATGACTGGCTCCCAGCCGGAAGCGAAGAAACCTCCTGGACCGTCTGTCCATGCGAATGTGGTAGTCTGGCGTCCTTGAGGTCGATGGAGCACATCCAGTCGTTCTCCCTCAAGAGGGGGAGTATAGATTGAAGGGTGACCATCCGGAACTTTTGCTTGGTTACTGACAGGTTCAGCAGGGAAAGATCTAGAATCGGTCTTAAGTCCCCCGTTTTCTTTGGCACTAAAAAGAACCTGGAGTAAAACCCTGACCCGGTTTGATCTGGGGGGACGCACTGGATAGCTCTTTTTTCTAGCAGCTGTCCGATTTCGATAGCTGCTGCCTCCCTTTGGTCGGGTGGAACATCTGGGAGGCTGCGAGATCTGGGAACTTTGTATAGGGGAATTGTATAACCTCTGGATATCACACGAAGCACCCAACGGTCTGTTGTGATGGACTCCCAAGAAGTTAGGTGCCTCGAAAAACGCCCCCCGACTGCCTCCAGAGACGGACAGCCGGGCAACCCTTCAGGGCTGCTGCGTGGGTCTATCAGAGAAAGGTTCTCTCGACCCAAAGTTGCTAGGAGCCCCCCTGCCTCTAGGACGGCGACCTCCCCGTCCTCCTCTGCCACGGAAGGACTGGTTATCCGGAGCAGGTTGGGACTGCTGCGATTTCCGGAACCACATCTTCTTCTGTCCCTTTTGGTTCTTCGAGAAGGACCTCTGGGGAGCTGAGAAGCGGACTCCGACGGCAGACAGCGTCTTCCCATCCTTCTCACTCTGGACTAATGTTTCGCGAACAGTTTTGCCAAACAAGGCAGAACCATCGAAGGGGGCATTCGCGAAAGTCGCCTTGAAGGGCTCTGCGAAATCACAGTGGCAGAGCCAGGCCTGCCGCCTCATGACTAGGCCTGCTCCGCTGGCTCTAGCGGCTCCCTCGGTAGCGTGAGAAAGCAGCCGCATAGATGTGTTAGAAACTGATCTAAGAGTGGCCATTCGGGTGGAGTATACCTGTTTATCCTCACCCGACATGGACTCTGGGGGAGATGCAGCATATTCTTTAATCAGATCCCGCTGCATCCTGATGACGTGTGCCATGTAGTTCAGCGCTCTCAAAGAGAAGGTTGCTGAACTGAAAACTCACTTCCCAATGCGATCCATCGAGCGGGACTCCTTTCCCGGAGGATGCATAGAGGGACTCTCCTGGACCAATTCCCTCTTAGTGGCTGCAGCCATCATCATGGCATCTACTGGGGGGCCTTTGCTCCAGTGAGAGCGGTCCGCCGGAGGGGAAAGGATACAGTCAGGACGCTTGGGTACAGGCTCAACGGTGTCCGGATCCTTCCACGCTCTGATAGATATAAGGCCCACCAGAGGATCGGCAGGAGGGAACACCCAAGAGGTAGATGGGCCCGCCTCGAATGCCTCCAAGAACACAGACTCATCTGAGGAGGCCTGGGGGCTGACCACCCCCCCCGATCCTCAACATTTCCATAATGTCTCCAAATGAGACGTCCTCAGGGGGTGATCTTGGGGAGCCTTCCCCTTCATCCAGGTCTGTGTCTTCGGTAACGGACTCGGGGGAGTCCATGTGCCTCCTTTTGCACTTACGCTTCCGAGGTACTTCTTCGGGGGGGCTGTCCGAGGAGTACTCTTCCACAGCTGGATGTTCCAAGGGAACTACTTGGGACATCGAGGCGGGCTGTCCCTGGGACCGGCTGGTGGGGGCCTGGCCCAACTGCAAGGGAGCGGGATGGAGCCGTGGCAGGGACCGGGGTCTGGTAGTCCTCAACAGTGCCCTTTCCACTACGTCAAGGCGAGGGAGCCAGCTTCTCTAAACCCGAGCCGACCCCACTCGGATCCGGCCTTGCGGATCGGGCGGAGCGAGACCGTTGGATCCAAGAGACCGTGTGCTCCGACCTGACGGAGCCAAAGACACCAGCTCCCTCGGATCCGAGGCTCGGTCTCGGCTCCGAGGTCGGGTCCGGCACCAAGCACTCAAGGGATGGGACGGATCCGAGGTGCGCCAACCTATCGGATCCGACCCACCCCGGATCCAACTCTGCCCGGCGCCGACAGCTCGAACCCATGGTGTGGGTCGGAGAAGGAGCCAAAGGCGAAAAAAAAAGGGTCGCCCCTCCCGGATGGGGGGGCTAGGCACTCCCATTTGCATTTGGGCCTGGATGAATTTCCTCATCATCCGGTCCATATCTGCTTCACTCATAGAAAGGTGGATCTAGTCGAGGCCACCGGGCGGATCTAGAGAGCCGCCTTGGGGACCTCGCTGAAGGGCTAGCCTCCTCCTCCTCGGGCCCAGGAGAGAACCGAGGGGAGTGGAGCCGAGGAGAAGGAAGCTAGAAGGCACAGGAGAGGCCGCTTGGATGGAGGAGCCGAACTAGAAGTTTCAGCTCTCCGTTTGTGGTGCCTCTCCTGTGCCTCTCCTTCTTCTCGCTCCTAGAAGACTCTCTCTCCTCCGGCAACTTAGAGGGAGGTTGAGTCCCAGCCGGTGGAGGAGAGCCCACAGCAACTGTTTGCTGTGTAGAAGGCAGAAGCGGCGGTATCTGGAGGGAGAAGTTCCGCCAGAACCAGCTTCGACCTCCGCTCCCTCAAAGCTCGGGGGTTGAACCCTGCACAAATGGTACAACCAGAAGACAGGTGTTCAACCCCAAGCATTTAGCTTGCAGTGTGGCCATCCGCTGGGGACAGCTTATGGCCACACTCGGTACATTTAGAGAATACTGCCTTATAGGCTTCAGACATGTTAAGCCCTAACAGGCCTAAAATACACACACAAACTACGCAAAACCCGAGAAAAAATTAAAAGAATAGAGAGAGGAAAGCCTAACACAAACACCTCTAAGTAAATTAAAAAAGTTAAAGTTTTTGAAAATTTTTCTGTCAGAAAACTTATCTGCACTAGGAGCTCTAGGAATCCGTCGCAACTTGAAAGCGGCAAATGAAATCTGAGGTCAGTCAGGGATTGGCAAGGGGTTATGGGTAGAGGGAGGAGCTAGGAGCTCGGAGCCTAAGCTTTTGAAATGCCGGCTCGGATCAGAGGTCGGATCCGATACCCCACAGGTTGCAGACAAATGAAGTCTGCCTACTTCAGATTCACTGTTTCCAGACTGTGTGAATGTTGACTCCATAAACTTTTCAAATACCACTGAAGTTTCCTCATATGCAATCTTGCATATGGAATTAGTAGGATGCAGGATGCCATGAAGCCCAGAGCCTGCAGAATTTGTCTTGCAGAAGACTGGGTTTTTGTTGCCATCAGTGTGAAGTAAGTAGTCAGCTGCCTTTGTCTGGCGTGAGGTAAGCCATCTAGGCAGTTGTATTCAAGCTTGCACCCAGGAATGTTATCTTTTGAGAGGGTACCAGTTGTGATTTCTTTTCGTTTATTGTGTACCCTAGGCATGCAAGAAGCCTCGTCACAAATGCCAGGTGTCGTAGAAGAGTGTCCTTGTTCTCTGCTTGAATGAGACAGTCGTTCAAGTAAGGATATATTTGTATACTTCTTTGTCTGCAAAATGCAATTACTGGTGCCAGGCAGTTAGTAAAGACCCTGGGCGCAGTAGATAAGCCAAAGGGCAGTGCAGAGAATTGGTATTGAATTAAGCCAGCCTTGAATCTGAGGTATCTTCTGCACGACTGTCTTACTGGGACATGCAGGTATGAATCTTTTAGGTCTAAAGTCACCAGACAAGCATTCTTGCCCAGCATGGGCAGAAGCTGCTGCAAAGTGAGCATTTTGAATTTTGGAATGTCCAGGTATGTGTTCAAAATCGAAAAATCCAGTATTGGCCGCCAGACCCTGTCCTTTCTGGGTACCAAGAACAGTCTTGAGTAAAAACCTTGTCGTTTTTCCTGTTTTGGTACTGTCTGAATGGCCCCCATATCCATAAGGGACGTAACCTGTTTCTGTGCCTCTGCCCACTGATTTTTTGGCAGATCTGGCCAACCACTTGTCATTGGCAGTGTGTGAAAATGGAATCTGTATCCCTGTGATACGATGTTTAGTACCCACTTGTCCTGGGTTATTAACGGCCAATTTTGAGCAAAAAGTGCTAATTTTCCCCCTATGGGTGCTGCCAAAAGATAAGTGCTTGGTGTAGGCAGAGGGAAGTCATTGGGATTGCTTTCTGTAGGTTGGCGCTTCATCTCCTCCAGATTTGGAGGTGGATGCGCCCCATTGCTTTGACCTGTAGGAGTCTTGAGCCTGGTACCTGGAACCCTTAGGGTATCTGGATTCGCCCCTTTGAGCTCTGTCTGACACAGGAAAGGACCAACTTTTTGTAGGCCAGTGTCTACAGAATCTTGATGGCTGCACTTGTAAGAAATCTTTAACAGTTTGCATAGACTTAGCTTTGTCTTCCGTTTTCTTTAAAACCTCTTCTGCCTTAATACCAAACAGAGTATCATGCTATAAAGGTGCATCCAGTAATTTAGCTTTAACATGATCAGGCAAATTTTGTTCCTTTAACCAGGCATGCCTCCTAATCACAGATTCAGTAACTGCGGCCCTGCAGGAGGCCTCTAAGGAATCAAAACCACATTGCAAAGTATGCTTTCCAACTTGTTCTGCTGCATGCAATAATTCCTGTAATTCTTTATTTTCTGCACATTCAGAAATCAACATCATTTTCTGTTTCAGCAATCCCATAACATGTTGTTGATACTTGAGCATATGAAACTGGCAGTTTAAGGCCCTAATTGCCAAGGTTGCAGATGTATAAACCTTCATTACCCATTTATCCAGTGCCCTTGAATCTCTGTCAGAAGGGGTGGGACTTTTTGCTGCTGAGGCCTTAACCTCTTTTGGACCCTGTGAAATAGTTTCAGGGTCAGCAGCAGGGTTTCTAAATAAAAATGTGTGTGAATCAGGGACCCTGTAATATCTGTCTGGCTTGCTGGGAGCCGGAGGTAAGGCGTTTGGAGTCAAGCTCGACTCCGAAAATACATCATCCACAATGTCTACAACAGGAGGTATGGCTGAAGGCCTATGCTGAGGGAGAAGAAGGAAATCCCTGAGCCTCTTTTATGACTCTGAGAAATCTTGACTCTCCCAGTGAAAATGCTCCCTCACAGTATGCACGGTTTCTCCAAATGAATAATTCTCAGGAGGTGATGCAGATGGGATAGATTCCTCTGCATCAGAATCCTCATAGGGAGGTATAGATAATTCCTGGTCAGAAGAGGACTCAGAAGAAATAAAAACCTGATCTGAAGATTCACAATCAGTGTCTTGCCTAGGCCTCTTATCAGGAGGGGGTTGGGAACCCCTGATCAAGGTAATTAGGTCTTCAGCCATTTTGATCATCTGCTTTTTGGGCATAGAGGCCTGTACACATCGCTCATGCGTCGTTTTTTTAGCTTTAGAAATTGCTTTTGTCTTTGATTTTGAAGCTGGCGTCGGTTTTATATAAAAATGTTGAGGCCTGAATACACCCTCAGAAGCCGGTGACTGCTCAGCGGCTCTGGACTCATCCGAGGGAGAGACATCCATGGGTACAATACTTTGAGAATCTCGCGGCATGCCGGACTCCACATGGGTCTCGGTAGGGGCCTGCGACTCGAGAGTAGTGGGTATCAGGGGCTGCAAAAGCGCCCCACTAAGTACCGGCAACTGGCTTAGAAGAAGCTTTGTTGTTGGTTTTGGACCTCGACGGTCTGTCTCTGTCCTTTTCTTTGCATTTTTTGTGTACTCTGCTAGTCGGATTGCTATCCGACGACATTTCAGGGTAGTTAAATCTGTTTCCAAAATACTTTGAGGCAAAAATATACCGATGCTTAATAGTGCGTTGGTTAAATCTAGCACAAAACCGACAGCCAGGCACGTTGTGATAAGGGCCTAGGCAAGCAATACAGTATAAATGAAAATCCTTACGAGGTATTTGCCTCCCACAAGTAATAAAATTATTAACTTTTTCTGACATCGGTATGGAGCAAGAAAAAAAAGTTTCCCCAACGGGGTACTTAGCTTTAGTGAAGACTTCGGGTCTGAAACTTGAACTCGAAAATTTCAGGAGTCGGCCGACCAGCACTTGAGAACTACTACTGCTTCGGGCACCGCACGGCAAGAAAGACTAAAGAAAATGGCGTCGGCTTGCTTGTTTTATACCCCTGATGACCTGATGTCATGGAAAGTATAGTTTTGTACCTACCATAAATGTAGATGTCCGATAGGAATGCGTCTGCAGTCCTTACAAATGGGTAGTCCTGTCGTCAGGCAGCCCTTTGGTCGGCCGGATTCCAAAGTCTGGGTCTGGCTTCGGCTGGTGTCGCACTTCACCCGACGTCATCGCTGCAGTTTTTCGGGTATAAAGGCATCAGCCGACGCCATTTTCCTCAGTGTTTCTTGCCCCAAATGCCAGGTGCCCTCTTGGATGGCTAAATTTGGATAAATGCCAATGTTTCCAAATAGTAGAGAGCAAACACATAAAATAAGCATGTATGTACATATATACAAACAAATACACCATAATAGATCACCCCCAAGCAAGCTGAAGGATGGCAAATACCCTAGGAGTACCACAGAGGGGAAGGTGGGTGGGTAATCCTGACTGCAGATGCATTCCTATCGGACATCTACATTTACGGTAGGTACAAAACTGTACTATGTCCTTCAAGGATGCATCTGCAGTCTTTACAAATGGGTAGAATACCATAGCTAAACTAGGGGAGGAGGAAAAAAGGAGAGATTATGGTGTAGTTAGGATCCCTTGCAAAACAGCAGTGGCAAAACCTGCTCGGGATCTAGAGTATAAAGGTAAATTGTAATGCTTGGCAAATGTATGCACAGAGGTCCAAGTAGCAGCCTCTATAATGTCCTTGGTAGCCACTCCTCGTAAGAAAGCTGTGGTAGTGGCTGTAGCTCTTGTGGAGTGAGGCCTGATGTTCTCTGGAGTTTTCTTTCCATGGTAAGAGTAACAAAATCTAATGCAATTTCCTATCCATTTGGAGATTGTCTGCTTTGAAATTGGTTTTCCTTCCTTTCCTGTTGCATATGCTACCAGAAGCTGGTCAGTTTTTCTATTGGACTTGGTCCTGTCCAGGTAGTAGCGTAATTGTCTATGTACATCCAAGGTATGCAAGAGTCTTTCTCCCCTGTTCTGTGGGTTGGGGAAGAATGTAGGTAGGTGGATAGCCTGATTTAAAGACACTCTGGATACCACCTTAGGCATAAATGTAGGATTTGTTCTCATGGACACTATCTTGATGGAAGATCAGGAAGGGTTGCACTGCCATTAATGCCTGTAGTTCAGAGACCCTTCTTGCTGAGGTGATTGCCAGCAGGAAAGCAGTCTTCCAGGATAAGTATTGTAATTCTGCTGTTGCTGCTGGTTCGAAAGGGGGAAGTGTCAATTTTTCTAGCACAAAGTTCAAGTCCCATGCTGGCAATGGTGGTTTCCTGGGAGGTTTTACATTTTTAATTCCTCTCAGAAACTGTCTGAGCAGAAGATGAGAGAAGACAGGAGGATCCAAGCTGTATTCTGCTGAAATAGCTGATGCATGTATCTTGATGGAAGAATAGGACAGGCCTGTATGGAAGAGCTCTGCCAAGTACTCCAGGATGTTGGCTATGTTCACCAGTGCCACATCTTCTCCCTTTGCAGTACTCTAAATGAGATATATTTTCCATTTTGCTGCATAATTCTTTCTTGTTGAAGGTCTACGAGCCTCCAGGATTATGTCTTTAACCCTTTGGGATAAATTTGGGTTAATTACTCTTATGTAATGTTCCAGGCAGTTAGCTGCAGAGTTTTCAGGTTTGGATGCAGGATGTTGTAGTTGTTCTGTGTTAACAGTAATGGGATCAGGGGTAGTGTCCATATTTGTTCCCGAGACATGCTCCTCAGCAATGGGTACCAATGTTGTCTTGGCCAGTCTGGAGCTATCAGAATGATCCTTGGACGTTCCTCTTTGATCTTCAAAAGCACCTTGTGCATCAAAGGAAGTGGTGGGAATGCGTATGCTGTCAGGTTTTTCCAATTGAAAGATAGGGAGTCCACCTTCCAAGCAAGTGGGTGGTACGTCCTTGTGCAGAATTTCTTTAGCTGGTGATTGAGTGGGGATGCAAATAAGTCTATTTGTGGTAATCCCCATTTTCTTGTGATGGCTTTGAAGATGTCCGGATGCAGCATCCATTCGTGGGCATCTGTGGTAGTTCTGCTTAATATGTCTGCCAGAATGTTTTCTTTTCCCGGTACAAAAATTGCTTGTAACTGAATGTTGTAGCTCAGAGCCACATCGCATAGGTCCAGTGCCAGCCGCATAGAGGATATGAATGTGTGCCTCCCTGTTTGTTGATGTACCACATAACTGTGGTGTTGTCTGTCCTTATCATCAACTGACCTTCTTGGAGAAATGGTCTGAATGACTGGATTGCCAATTTTACTGCCAGCATTTCCTTTAGATTTATGCGCAGGCGCAGCTGGTCTTGAGCCCATAAGCCTTGTATGCACTTGCCCAGCATGTGTGCCCCCCAACCGAGGTCTGAGGCATCTGTCGTGATGGTTTGGCTTGGTTGACTGTTGCAGAAGGGCAATCCTGTGTTTGATTGACAGGCCTGAGCCCACCATAGGAACTCCTGCTTCAGGCATGGGATTATTGGAATTTTGGTTTCTAGGCTGTGCTTGTGTTGGGACCACAAATTCTTTAGGTACCACTGTAGCTTTCTCATATGCAGTCTGGCATGAGGGACCAGAATTATGCAGGATGCCATGAAGCCTAGGGCTTGTAGTACTTTTCTTGCAGTTAGATGGTTCTGCTTTGTTAATGCCAAGAAGTAGAGAGGTAGTTGCTCTTTCTTTTCTGCAGTTAGGAATGCCATTTGTTTTGATGTGTCCAGCTCTGCACCCAGAAAGGTTATTCTTTGGGATGGAATCAGCCTTGACTTTTTATATTGACTGTATATCCCAGGGCTTGCAGCAGGTAAATGACTCTTTGTAAGTCTTCTGTTAGCTTGCTTTTGTTGTCCGCTTGTATCAGGCAGTCGTCCAGGTATGGATAAATTTGGATCCCCTGAAGTCTGCAATGAGCAATTACTGATGCCAGGCATTTCGTGAACACTCTGGGCAGTAGATAAGCCAAAGGGCAATGCTGAGAATTGATAATGCTCTGATCCTGCAAGAAATCTGAGGTATCTTCTGCAAATTGGTCGTATGGGGCCGTGCAGGTATGCCTCCTTGAGATCTAGAGTTACCAGCCAAGACTCCTTGCCCAGCATGGGAAGAAGCTGCTGTAGGGTCAGCATTTTGAATTTTGGAACAATGAGGAATGTGTTTAAAGCGGACAGGTCGAGAATAGGCCTCCATTTGCTCTCTTTTCTTGGTACCAGGAAGAGTCTGGAGTAAAATCGCTTTCCTTGTTCCATAGATGGTACCTTTTCCACAGCTCTCATTCTTAATAGTTGAGATATTTGCTTTAGAGCTTCTGCCCTTTGAGTAGGTGGTAGGTTTGGCATTCCTCTCTTTCCTGGTAGAGTATGGAAATGGAACCTGTAACCTTGGTCTATAGTTTGCAAAATCCATTTTTCCCTTGTGATGCAATGCCAGTTCTTTGAAAATAAGGTTAGCTTTCCGCCTAAGGGTGCTTCCAGTTGTTCCCTGGTAGGCGGTGCCACAGCCAAGTCACAGTGATTGTGTTGTTGTAGTGGTGGTGGCTGCGTCCGTGCCTCGCTGGTTGTTACCTTGCCACAGGCGTCCCCTGTAGGCACCCCTGGATTGGTTTCTGCCTCTTGAATGCCTATTCCTGCCTCTCTGCGTCTTAGAGGACTCCGGAAAGGACCAATTTTTGGAGGGCCAGTTCCTGCTAAACCTTGGAGGTTGAACCTGTAATAAATCTTTCACTGTTTGTACAGATTTCGCCTTCTCTTCCATCTTTTTTAGTACCTGCTGTGCAGGGGAACCAAATAAACTGACTTTGTCCATGGGTGCATCCAAAAGCTTTGATTTGACATGGTCTGGCAATGCCTGCTCTTTCAACCATGCATGTCTCCTGATAACTGTGCCAGTCATGGCTGATCTAAAGGAAGCCTCCAGTGCATCATAGCCACACTTTAAAGAATGGTTACTAACCTGCTGTATGTTATGTACCATTTCCTGAACATATTTTTTATCTAAAGATTCTTCAGAGGACAGCTTTTTAGTTAACTGGTCAAGCATAAACTCTTGATATTGAATCATATGAAATTGGCAGTTCAAAGCCCTAGCTGACAAAGTAGCAGAGGTGTAAACTTTTTTACCCCATCTCTCTAAGGATCTGGATTCCCTTTCAGAGGGGAGGGGATTTTTAGTAGATGCAGTAGCTACAGCTTTAGGGCCCTGGGAGATAGTCTCTGGATCTGCAAAAGGAGCCTTGTATAAATGGTGATGAGTGTCCGGGACCCTGTAGAACCTATCGGGCTTAGCAGGGGCCGGAGGTAATGAATCAGGAGCAGTGCAAGCATCATTAAATGCATCATCTACAACAGAAAGAACTGGAGGGATAGCTAAAGGCCTATGTTGTGGCAAATGTAGAAAGGTTCTAAGCCTTTTTCTGGAGTCTGAGAAATCTTGGCCCTGCCACTGAAATTGTTCCCTCATAGCATGCAAGGTTTCCCCAAAGGAAAATTCCTCAGGTGGAGAGGCTGAAGGAATGGACTCTTCAGCATCAGAGTCTTCGTAAGGGGAATAAGGAGCCTCAGGAGGGTCTGTATGTTCTGAGTCATCAGAGGAATCATCTGTGGATACTGGCTCAGGGGGCTCTGCTCTAGGCCGCTTCTCTGGAGGTGGGTGAGAGGTCCTGTCTGGATGAGGCTGGGATCCACGAATTAAAGAAATGAGATCCTCAGCCAAAGAAAGCATATGGGAACTGGTGCTGGGCCTGTGAGAGAGGGGTTTGGCAGGCACCGTTTTTGAAGCTTTGGCTGCTTTAGCCCTGGCAAAGGCCTTAATAGACATGGCTGCAGGAGGCCTAGCAGCTCCACGTGCAGGGGTTGAAATATCCAAGGGAATAGTGTCTGATAATTCCTGAGAAACCGCAACAGAAGGTTGGATTTCAGAAGCCGATTCTACCAGGTTAGAAGAGGCCTCGGTAGAAGGCATGGTTTCGGCTGAAGAAAGAACTGCTTGCTCGGTTTCGGCCGAAACAGAGACACTCGCGGTTTGCTTAACCGCGGTTTCGGCCGAAACCGCGGACCGCGAGTGTCGGTCCTTTTCTTTGCGTTTTTTGGTAATTTGTGTTGTCGGAGGATCCGACGGCATAATATAGGCAAAATCAGAGCCGAAAAACTGCTCAGCAAACTCCGACCGACGTCTAAGCGTCCGTCGGTTAAAAGAAGCACAGGCTAGACAAGCTGCTACGTCGTGGTCTGGGCCTAAACAAGGTAAGCAGTAGGAGTGGAAATCTTTATGAGGTATTTGTTTCCCACAAGTTAAACAGTTATTCACTTTCTCTGACATCGGCTGAGGCAAGAAAGAGTCCCCAACGGGGTACTTAGCTTTTTAGAAGTCTTCGAAGTAGTATTCGGTAGTAGTAATCTCTGGATCTGACCGACCGGCACTTGCGAACAGCTTCTGCTTCGGGCGCCACGCGGCAAGAAAGACTGGGGAAAATGGCGTCGGCTGATGCCTTTATACCCGAAAAACTGCAGCGATGACGTCGGGTGAAGTGCGACACCAGCCGAAGCCAGACCCAGACTTTGGAATCCGGCCGACCGAAGGGCTGCCTGACGACAGGACTACCCATTTGTAAGGACTGCAGATGCATCCTTGAAGGACATGAGGAGACAGCAACCGACGCAGGACCCAAGACTTTGGAATTCAGGCCATCTGAGGGCAACCTGCCAGCAGATTACCCAAATGTAATGACTGCAACAGTGAAACACGAAGAACATCTAAAAACATCTGTGGTATTCCCTCGCAGCGACCGAAGTCTGAGTGAAAAATCCTAGAAATAGATCTAAATATAGATTTTTTTTTTCCCCCTGTGGAAGAAAAACTCTGAACTGTGTTATCTAGTTTAAATCCCAGAAACACAATCCCATGAGAAGGAGTCAAGAAAGACTTCTGAATGCTCTTTTGGAAGCCAGCTTTTGTAAGAGATCTCTAGCTCAAGAGACAAAGGGATTCCTGACACTCGAAACGAAAGACTGCAAAGATGAGCAATTTGTCTAAATATGGAAAATGTGAATACTCCGTAGCCTGCAATGAGCTCCAACTGGAGCTAAACACTCTGTGAATACAACTGTTGCAGTGGATCGTCCAAAGGGTAAGGCAAAGAAAGATTAGTTGTGCAAGAACTTACCATAACGACAGATGTCCTCCTCTTCTCTGTTGTAGTAATCTTTACATGAGGGAGTTGCCTGCCAAGGCGACCAGAAGTCGGCCAGTATGTCTTTTACTACTGTACGGTGCTCGGGATGGTCTGATGTTGGCTGTCGGATGTAGGCCACAAAAGAGATTTATACGCACACCACCCTCTGAACTGAATCCCCAGGCGGACAGTCCAAGGGAAAGAGGATCAATGCAGCCAATGACACAAGGAAGTGGGGGAGGAGGGTGGGACAGAATACTGCAACAAAGAAGAGAAAGAAATCTATTGTTATGGTAAGTTCTTACACAACTAATCATTGTCTTTCTATTCATCTGTTGCAGTATTCTTTACATGAGGGAGAATACAAAAGCTCATGCAGCAAGGAAGTGGCAGAGGAACTTTCCAGGAAGAAATGCAGAATGGCCCTGCCAAACCCTGCCCTGGATCTGGAGAGAGAATCAGCTTATAATATTTTGTGAAGGTGTGAATAGGCAGCTGCTTCTAGGATGCAGTTAAGTGTCCAGCCCTTTGAGGAATGCCTCAGAGAAAAGACACTGCCCTTGTAGAGTGAGCTTTGACTGAGCCAGGAAGGGATTTACCATGGTGGGCAGAGCAAAATGAAATGGCTCTGGATATCCAGTTGGAGATGGTCTGTTTGGACACAGGAAATCCCAGAGCACTGGGGTGGAATGGCACAAACAGTTGGTATGATTTTCTAAAAGGTTTGGTCTTGTGCAGATAAAACCAGAGTTGTCTGTGCACATCTGGTGTGTGTAGGATCCTCTTACGATTGTTCTGGAGAGAGGGGAAAAAGGTAGGGAGGTGAATACCTGGTTTAAGGACAATTCATTAACTGCTTTTGGCACGAAGGAAGGGTTAGTCCGAAGAGAAACCCCATCTTTGTGGAAGGACAAGAAAGGAGGAGAAGCCATAAGGGCTTGTAATTCTGATACCTACTTGATGGAGGTAATAGCCACCAGGAGGACAGTTTTCCAACTACAGTGTTTGAGGGAGCTAGAATAGGATTGCTCAAAGGACGCATGAGTCAGTTTCTCTAGCACATAGTTACGGTCCAGGGTGGAGCAACAGGCTTCCTGGGAGGTCTAATGTGGAGAATGCATTTAAGGAATTGTTTGTCCTCAAATCTTGAAGCTACAAGAGGGGAAGTGGCAGATAAGCAGAGACAGCTGACAAATGTGCTTTTACGGAGGAATAAGCTAAGGGTGCACTAACCAATTCAGACAGATCCGACAGAACCCTATGGGGGAAACCACCGTGAGTCCAGGTTTCTAGCAAGACACCAAAGTGAAAACCTCTTCCATTTGGTAAGGTAAGACTTTCTGGTAAAGGGTTTCCTGGCCTCCTGCAGGAGTTGAAGCACATCCTCAGAATAAAGGTGTTTGAAAAGGATCAGGGCTCTATCACCCACAGGGTCAGTTGGAGGGTTTCTAAATGTGGGTGGATGAGTGATCCCTTACTCTAGGAGAGTAAATCCACTCTGTGAGGTAACATGTGATGACTGCCCTTGACTAGATGTAGAGAAAGGGGGAACCAGTTATTTCTTGGCCAACAGGGAGTCACCAGCAAGATGCTTGGTTTGTCTAGTTAAAGTCCGAGCAAGACTTTCGGAATAAGTGGTGGGGGATGACATGCATACAGGAATTTCACCCTCCAACAGACAGATAGGGCATCCACTTTCCATGCCTGAGGATGTGGTTCTCTGGCACAAAATTTTGGAAGTTGTTTGTTCAGAGAGGAGTTAAACAAGCCTATTTGTGGAACACCCCATTGGTGGACAAAGTCCAGGAACACATCCCTGTAAAGCATCCATTCATGGGCCTGTGTTCTGGATCTGCTCAGTGCGTCTGCCACAGAGTTCTGACTGGAAGGGATATAAACCGCTTGAAGATATATTTCTAGTAAGTGGGCTAGATCCCAAGCCTGTAATGCTAGTCTGCAAAGGAGGTAGGATCTTGCCCAACCTCCCCCCCCCCGCTTGTTTATACACCACATAACAATCATATTGCCTTGTGTGGATACGTAACTTTCTGACCTCAGAAGGGGCTGGAAGGACTGCAGGGCAAGGATCAATGTCTTCATTTCCCTTGCATTTATATGGTCTTGCCTCAGAGGATGTCCACTGACCATGGACTTGGTGTCCAAGGCTGCTCCCCAACCTTTACCTGATGCATCGGTGTACAGGTCTTGAGTTGGAGGCAGGGGATGAATGGGAAGACCTGGACTTATGGACAGTTATCTTATCCACCACTGGAGCTCCTCTTTGAGGCAGGGT
Organism: Protopterus annectens; assembly: GCF_019279795.1. Classification (NCBI taxonomy): domain Eukaryota; kingdom Metazoa; phylum Chordata; order Ceratodontiformes; family Protopteridae; genus Protopterus; species Protopterus annectens. Next base: position 784,546,927 of record NC_056739.1, on the reverse strand, counting down.
AGAAGTGGGATTTGAAATTCCAGTGGGTGGGCATGCTGAGACCACACTGATTTCAGAAATCATTGGGATTTCCTCATGGGTAGCCTTGCCAGAGGAAGTATAAGGATGGTAGAGGCCATCAATCCCATGATTTGTAGAAAATGTCTCGTACACAGGAGATTGAGGGGGAAGATGTGAGAAAAGGCGAGAAATCTCCTGGGCCTTTTGGGAGGGGGACACCCAACTTTTTGTTGGTTTGAAATCTGCACCTCAAGAAAGAAGTTCCTCTTGGGATATGGCTTGAATCAGAAAGTCATCTAGTTAGGGGAAGATTTGAATGCCTTGGAGGTGGCAATAGGCAACCCACAGGCACTAGGCATTTTGTAAAGACTCTTGGGGTAGTGGAAAGTCCAAAAGACAAGGCAGAGAATTGAAAATGCCAGCAGCCCACATAAAAGCATAGGAATTTCCTGTATCTGTGGTGAATGGAGATATGGAGATAAGCATCCTTGATGTCTGTGGATGCTAGGAAGGCCTGAGGGAGGATAAGAGGGAAGAGGGTTTGCAGAGTTAGCATTTTGAAGAAGGGAACTTTCAGAAAGTTGTTCATATAGGAGAGGTCTAGTATTGGTCTCCAAGGACCTTCCCTCCTGGGAACTAGGAACAATCGTGAATAGAAGCCTTTTCCTTTTTGAGCGGAGGACACGGGCTGGACTGTGCCCTGTTCTAGCAGGTTTTGCAGAACTGGGGTGAAAAGAGGTTCCTGTTCTTTTGGAGTTTGAGGGATACCCCTGAAGGGAGGTACTGTGTGCCAGGCCATGAAGTATCCATCCTTTATGATGTTGAGGACCCAAGAGTCTTGAGTGATGGATTTCCAGGTTTGAAGGGAAAGGGTACAGCACAGAAAGAGGGGAGGGGTGCCAAGATTGTCTGAAACGTCATGAGGAAGAGCCCGCCTTATCAGAAAAGAGCTGCTTAGCCAACTGGGAAGCAGAGAAGACGAGGAAAATTGGTGTGTTTTCTTGGACCCCTGTAGGGGGTTTGACTGTGGGGTTTGGGATCGCCTATCTATAAAAACCTGTTTCTCAGGGCAGTTTTTCTGTGAAATTTAGAAACCGGTGACACCAATGCATGTTTAAGGTCTTTTAGTTCCTTGTTCTTTTCTTGCAGGGATTTGAACAGTTTGGCAGAGGGTTTGCCAAATAAAGTGGTATTGTCCAGGTGGGCATCTAAAAAGCTTTGCCTTTATGTCCTCAGGGAGAAGCTGAAACCTTAACCAGGAAAACCTTAAGACAGAGGAACAAGCTGCAGCTTGTGAAATGGTCTCTACTGCATCGTAGCTGCATTTGATGGAATGTCTGGACACCTGGAAGGATGCAGCAAAAAGAGAGGATGCCAAGGCTTTGTTCTCACAGTCTGTCATATCTAACGCTAACTTGGAGATCTGTGACATGAATTCCACATTGTACTTGGTCATGTGGGTCTGGTAGTTCAGGGCTCTGAAAGCTAAGGTGGCTGAGGTACAAATTTTCTTGCCCAGCCACTCCAACTGTCTACTACCCTTGTCTGAAGGGAGGAAGGAAGTGACCTAGAGACCTTATCAGAGGCTACTGAAATCAGAGAGGTCTACCACAGGGGCCTTGAAAAAGAAATTGCAATTCTGGGGCACTTTCTTATACCTGTCTGGCATTTTCGGAACCAGAGGTAGAGAGTCAGGGTGAGTAGACATGGAGGCAAAAGCATCCAAAAAAGCTGGGATAACAGGAGGAATGGCAGGAGGACTAGGGGACTGTGCTTGAAGAAGGTCATAATACCGCTTTTGGACCTCAGACATTTGTGAACTGTCCCATTTAAAATGATCTCTCATCTTAGAAATGGTCTCCGCAAAGGAAATCTCCTCCATAGGGGATTCTGTCCCATTTGAATCTTCCTCAGGGAAAGCATAGTCCAAGGGTGAGGGAATATGGGATGACTAAGCCAGTGGAATTACTGTCTTCATCAGATGAGGAATCCTCCTCTAAAGTGGCTTGTGCCCTGGTCCTTTTCTGAGGGGGAAGTAGGCCAAGCATGAGGAGAAAATGGCTGACCTGAGGGAGGCCTTAGAGCCATGAAGGCCTTAAAGAGGCCTTGTGTGAAATTCTGCCACTCCTTCAGAGTCTGGAGGGGGAGATGAATGTTTAGTTTTTTCTTTGCTGGTGTATCCATCCGATGCAAAGGAGGACGGTGGCACATAGGCCTACATTCAACCAGATCAGATTCAATAGCCTCTCTCATTACAATCTGGCCTTAAGACATGATGAGCCTAGGTTCCCCCTGGACATCGGGAGCCAATGTCTGTGAGGCGCCTCTGGACGTGCCTACGTCTGGTTCCAAGGTGGCCTGTAAAACAGGCTCAGCTTGTGGATCTGGATCCGTAAAGGACCATGTCTGAGCTCTCACGTGCTTCGGAACAGACATTTGTATGAAGAGGTGCAGCTTCAGCCCTAGGTTTTTTTGGACTTGCACATGGGTAGGCTTAGTCGTTGGGTCTGAGGACCCTTCCAATGTGCTTTTAGGTAAGAGCTTAAGCCGTTAATTTTCCAAGTACATAGCAAGGGATAACTGACTAAGGAGGGTCTTGGGCAAAACAGACTGACAAACTGAACATTTTGTTATGGTTGTGATGGGGCCTAAGACATAAAAGGCACTGGGTATTACAACAAACCTTGTGTGTAATTTGTCTTCCACAGTCCCACTTCCCTTTCCTGGATGACATTAACCTCAATCAAAATAAAGCAGTAGCAAAAGAAAAAAAAGGATTCCCCAAAAGGGCATTTATCTTTACAGAAAAAAACGATTCCTGCAACAAAGCGACATCTGGGACTGGTGATCCGACTGGCAGCAAAGAAGTTCTGAGGATGGTGCACGTGTACGTCTCCTTCACGACCTACGTCTGATAGCAGCCTACGTCAGATGTACAGCACAACTTACGGTAGTAAAAGGCTTTGATATACTGGCCGACATTGGGTCGCCTTGGCAGGCAACTCCCTCATGTGAAAAATACTGCAACAGGACATCTGATGATGTGATTTCAGACACAAAATGTTTACAAATTCTTGAAGTCTGGCCGAATAGGAATGTGATCAGCATCGTTTAAACCTAATGTTACAAGGAAATGTGAATGAGGAAGAGGATGAAAAACATGAAGTGCCAATTTTGAATATAGGTACCATCATAAACAGGTTTAGGAAAAAGATCCAGAAATGTTCTCCAAGCATTTTTTTCTTTCTTTCTTTGGCAATGAAAACATCCTCGAATAAAACCCTTTTCCTATCTGGGAAGGAGGGAACTGATTCTATCACTCACTCCCTGGGACAGCATGTGCTGAAGGACTGGAGAAAACAGTGTCTGGTCTGGTTTGGAAGATGAGGAATTACCCCTATAAAGGATGAATTTCCCCACACTGCCATATGTAACCTTGATGAATGATCTTCAGAAGCAATTTGTCTGAAACTATATGTTGCCAAACAGAAAAAGTGGAGATTCAGACCTTCTGGAAGAAAAATAGGGCCAGGATGGGAGGGAGGGAGAACAGAATCTCGTAAATAGTTATTCTTACTTACCGGACTGTCATTGGTTTTGGCAGTTTACAGAATTCTTCTTGGCACCCCCTTGCCATTTCTGTTTATCTGCATAGCCAGCATTAGGCACCCGCATTAGGGGTCCCGGATTATTTCCCCAACTAATAACTGCAGCCAACTTGCACACAGGCAGCCATGGGTTTTTCTCCCTACTTGCCTGGTTCTGGCCAACTTCCCTGAACAAACTTCACAAGTCTCTGGGGGAAGACCTGGGAGAGAGAAGAGGGTGAAGAAGTCTTGGCACTTGCTGTTTTGAGGGGTTGCAAAAAGATCGCAGCAAGGCTGACCCCACCCTCTGAAAATTTTTTCCGCTACTAGCTGGTTGAGAGATCGCTCGTGGGGCATGAGAATGGCTCTGCTCAGCCTGTCCGCTATGACGTTGGACTTCCCGGGGATATGCGTTGCTACCAGAAACCGTTGAGAAGAGATCGCCCACTGCCAAAGTCTGAGTGCTTCCCGACATAGGGGGTAGGACCTGGTTCCGCCCTGCTTGTTGATGTACCACACTACAGACATATTTGTCTGTCTGAATTGCAATAGTCCCGGTGGGTAGAGGGTCTTGAAGGGCCTGCAACGCTACAAGTACCGCTCTCATTTCCAAGACATTTATGTGCAGGTGGCCTTCGAAAGGTTGCCATGTGCCCTGGACTGTCCTGCCCTGAAAATGCCCCCCCCCCACACCTGATCAGGGAGGCATCCTTTGTCACAGTAGCAACAGGAGGAGGAAGGACAAAAGGTCTGCCCTGAAGAACCTGAGGGGAGACCGTCCACCACGAAAGGTGCCTTTTGCATGACTGAGTGATTAGAATGCTGTGTGACATTGGACGCTGTTGAAAGGACCACTGGGAAAACAGCATCCATTGCAGGATCCGCATGTGAAAGCGAGCTAGGGGGAGTAATGTGATGGCTGCTGCCATGAGACCTAGGGTTTTTAGTACGAATCTGGCCTGGACTCTGCTCTCTTGTAGTAGGATTTGAACATGATCGCGAATGTCTGAAATCCTTTGTACAGGCAGTGTTGTTGACAGTTCCATAGTGTTTAAAACGGCGACTATGAAGGTAATAGATTGACAAGGCGACAAGGCAGACTTTTCGGAGTTTATAGAGATACCTAGCTCGTTGCAAATTTGGAGGGTATAATCTCTGGAATGGAGTAGCTGATGCTTGTTGGTGGCTGTAAGGAGCCAGTTGTCTAAGTATGGAAACACCTGGAATCCTTGTCATCTCAGGTGAGCTGCAACCACTGCCATGCATTTGGTAAACACCCTGGGGACTGTGGTGAGGCCAAAGGGCAGGGCTCTGAATTGGTAGTGACTGGCTCCCAGCCAGAAGCGGAGAACCCTCTCGGAGCGCCTGTTCATTTTGATATGATAGTACGCATCCTGAAGGTCTATAGAGCACATCCAATTGTCCTGACCTATAAAGGGTAGAATGGACTGAAGCGTGACCATCCGGAATTTCGTTCTTTGAACGGACTTGTTCAGCCTGCTGAGATCCAAAATAGGTCTCCAGTCCCCTGTCTTTTTTGGTACCAAAAAGAACTTGGAGTAGACTCCGGATCCTTGCTGGTCTGCTGGGACTGGTTGCATGGCTCTTTTTTCTAGCAGCTTTGAAATTTCTAGTGCTGCTTGATCCCTCAGACCGGGTGGAACATCTGGAAGGGGCCCTTTTGGCTGTTGTGGGGAATGAATAAAGGGAATTTTGTAACCCTCGGATATCATCGACCGTACCCATTTGTCTTGCGTGAGGGAATGCCAGGCTTCTGGGTACAGCGATAGTCTTCCCCCGACTGCCTCCGAAGGTGGACAGTCGGGCAGCTCCTCAGGGGTGCTGGAAGGGTTTGTCAGAGAAGGGTCATCTGCTACCCTGATTCGGCGGACCCCCCCCCTGCCCCTCGGGCGGTGTCCATTATTGTTCCCTCCTCTGCCTCTGGAGGGAAGCTCACCACATGCATCAGGCAGTACTCCCTGAGGTTTGCGGAACCACATTTTCCCACTCTTCTGACCCTTGGGGTATGGTCTAGAAGGGGTACAAAAACGGACTCCCACGGCAGAGTCTTGCCTTCCTGCTCGCACCTGGTCAATGTATCCTTCACTTAAGGTCCAAACAAGGCAGAACCATCAAAGGGGGTGGTAGTGAAGGACGCCTTGAAGGGGTCAGCAAAATTGCAAAGCTGCATCCAGGCGCGTCTCCTTAGAGCAACGCCCGTGCCTGCAGCCCTACTCGCTCCATCGGCTGCATAGGAAATGAGCCGCATGGAGGAGTTGACAACAGAGTTCAGGGTCCCCAGCTGGGAGTTGATCTTTTCCTGAGACCCCGCAGCTGATGGGTCCTGTAAGGTATCACTCAGTTCTTTGAGAAGGTCTCTCTGGAGACGGGTGAAATGGCACAAATAATTCAGCGACCGCATAGCAAAGGTCGCTGAAGAAAACGTCCGCTTGCCATACCTGTCCATAGTCCTAGATTCCTTATTAGGAGGATGGACAGGTACTGAAGGGTCAGCCAACTCCTTTTTAGTGGCCGCTGCCACCACCATGGCATCAACAGGGACGCCCTTAGTTAGAAACTGCTGGTCAGAAGGGGCTGTAATAAATTTTGCAGGCCTCCGGCGAGTTGGTTCCACAGTATCCGGAGCCGTCCACGCCTTTCGAGCCACCACATCCATGAGTGGGTCGAAAGGCGGAGACACCCAGGAGGTGGAAGGGCGAGAACCGAACGCATCCAGGTACACTGACTCGTCCTCGGAAGGGTTAAGGGCAGACCACTTTCCCCTCTGCTTAAGAATCTCCAGGATGTCAGAAAAGGAGACATCCTCAGAGGGGGACCTTGGGGACCCTTCTGACTCATCCAAGTCGATGTCAGACGTGACTGACTCAGGGGAGTCTACATGCTTCCTCTTGCATTTTCTCTTTCGAGGGGGCTCCCCTGAAGGATCAGGGGAGGCCTCGGAAGAGGAGGATACACCCAATGGGGCTACCTGTAGAGTCGGTTCTCCACGCCCGGGATCGGAAGAGCGGATAGAGACTGAAGCAGGCACCATAGAGGGAGAAGCCGAATGAGCCGACCGTGGAGCAGGCACAGGGTCCAGCACACGCCTCATGACCTCAAACGCGCCCCTATCAGGCAGGGAAGGGGGTCCCCGCTCCGAAGAGACAAGGACTCCTCCCGGCACCGAGAGGGACGGCTCCGAGGCCGATGTCAGGGCCGAACTCACATGCGCCGAGGCTCTGAGAGGGAAAACGGGGTCAGACAAGGGTCCGATGCCACTCGCCCCCCCTCGGAACAGACGAGGGAGTAGCGGCGCCCAGATCCCTCCAAGGATGGAACCAAGGAAGAGATCGGAGCCGACGAGGGAGCCGAAAGGAGTGGTATCGGCTGCGAAGTTCCGACGGTCCAGACCCGTACGATCTTCGGCTCCAAACTCAAAGGAAGAGTTGGAGGAGGAATCGAAGAGGGAGTAGTGATAGCCACTGCCTGATGAGGAGGGCTACGCAACATTTGGGCCAGTGCCTGCGACTTAAGTAGTCTGCTAACCACCCTCTCGAGGTCATGATCCGTCAGCCTGGAAGACGGAGAGGAATGGGACCTATGACTCCGCTCCGATAACGAGGGAGACTTCGGAGCCGAATGGACAGATTCCAGGGAAGGAGACATGGAACGCTTTCTGCTCGAAGACGGCTCCGACAGCATAGTCGGAGCAGACTGAGGCCTCGAATCATCGGTTCCGGCTGGAACCGATGCAGAGGTAGTAGTAGTAGTAGCGCCGCTCGGCGACGGCTCTGAACATGGAGCCAACAGTTTGGCGGGCTTGGAAGGTTTACCTGACGAAGGCTTAGCCGGGGAACCTTCAGGCTTCAACAAGCCTCTCAAAATAAGTTTGTTTCTGCGTTCCTGCAGGACTCTTGGACTGAACGCATGGCAGACAGAACAAGAGTCCTGCAGGTGCAGAGGGCCGAAGAAATATACACAAGAAGTGTGACCGTCTGTCAGAGACATCTTCTGACAGCATGAGTCACACTTCTTGAAGCCCGAGACCTTGGTGTCTTTCGACATCCTGAAACAAGGATGACGGGCAGAAAGACAATTCTAAGTGGTCTAGTCACAATCAGCCAACACACACACTCACAAAGAGCTTGTAACAGACCAAGAAAAACAAAAACCCAACACTTTTTAACACAGTTTAACTCTAGGCACACACATACAAGAAAAAAATCTACAGAAAAAATCCAAAGGGATTTACTGCTACAGAAACTGTAATAGAACAAGTTTAGCCAAAAGCCTAACTATTCAGTGAGGGGAAAACTGAAGAAAAAAACTACCTAAGAGGGGATTCTAAACAGGGATCTATAGGGTAGGAACTAGGAATAACTATCACTAAGGTTAGAACCAAAAAAAAACTAACTAAATACAAGAAAAAGATTAATTCAACCTGGAGCCGGCAAAAAGACGCAACCTCGTAGCTGAAGCGGCAAACGAGATCTGGGTATATGACGCCTAGCATTATGGGACATAGAATAGCCTCGAACCGGTAAAAATAGCTCTCGAGCTTTAGTAATAGGCAGAGTCGGAGCCAAGGTTCGGCTCCGAACCCATCCAGCAAGAATGAAGGTGAGATTGACAACTTAACATTAGGAGGATCCGTATTGTAATGAGCTGAAATGGCAGCGGCATGGATTTTAATAGATGAAAAAGATAGGCTTTTGTCCAACATCTGTCAGGTATTGCAAAATCTGAGGTATATTAGGGACCAGTTGGTCGAGCAATTGTGCCTGGTTCCAAGCACAGAATCTCTTCCATTTTTCTGCATAAGATTTCCTAGTGCTGGGCCTCCTGGCTTCCAAAATTACATCCATAACAGCTTTAGAGAGAGGTGCAGTCTGAGTGGCTACATTATCTGCCATGCTGCTAGGTTTAAGGTTCTGAGTTGACTGTGCAGAATCTGATTGTTTTGCTGTGTCAGAAGATGAGGGATTTGAGGTAGAGGCCAAGGTGGGCCTTGGGACAAAGTTTTTAGGATTGGGTACCAGTGCTGGCGTGGCCAGTCTGGTGCAATCAGTATCATTTTTGGCCTCTCTTGTCTGACTTTTAGAAGCACCTTGGTGAGAAGAGGCATCGGAGGGAAGGCATAGACTGTCAGGTTTTTACAGCTGAATGATAGAGCATCCACTTTCCATGCTTGAGAATGAAAAGTCCTTGTGCAAAATTTCTGTATTTGGCAATTGTGAGGGGAGGCAAAAAGATCTATGTCTGGGCGTCCCCATTTCCTTGTTATCATGTTGAATACTTGTGGATTTAGCTTCCATTCGTGAGGATCCGTGAGATTTCTGCTTAGTTCGTCTGCCAGTGTATTTTTTGTTCCTGGCAGGAATTGTGCTTTCAGATGTACCTGGTAGGTCAGTGCTGTGCTCCACAAAGTCATGGCTTGTCTGCATAGGGGGTAGGAGTGTGTGCACCCTTGCTTGTTTATGTACCACATAACTGTGGTATTGTCCGTCTTTATTAGTAGTTGTCCTGGATGTATTTGGTCCATGAAGGCTGTCAGGGCATTCTGTACAGCTAGCATCTCTTTTTGATTGATGTGAAGATGCACTTGGTCCTTGGGCCACATGCGCTGAATACATTTTCCTGCCATATGTGCTCCTCAGGCATAATCCGATGCATCCATTGTTATTGTCTGCCTGGCTGTAGGTAAGGTGAAAGGCTGTCCCTTGTTGTGGTGACAGGCCCGGGACCACCATCGAAACTCCTGTTGTAGGCAGGGAATCAAGGTTATGATTGTCTCTAGGCTGTGACAATGCTGAGTCCAAACACTTTTTAGATACCATTGTAGTTTTCTCATATGCAGTTTTGCATATGGAATTAGTAGAATGCAGGATGCCATGAAACCCCGGGCCTGCAGAATTTTTCTTGCAGGGAGCTGGGTCTTTGTTGCCATCATTTGAAAATAATGAGTCAGTTGCCTTTGTTTGTCTGGCATGAGATAAGCCATCTGGGCAGTTGTATTTAAGCTTGCACCCAAGAATATTATCTCTTGAGAGGGCACTAGTTTTGGTTTCTTTTCGTTTACTGTGTACCCTAGGCAAATTAGCAATCTTTTTACAAACGACAGGTGCTTTAGAAGAATGTCCTTGCTCTCTGCTTGAATAAGGCAGTCATCCAAGTAGGGATAAATCTGAATTCCTTTTTGTCTGCAAAATGCAATTACTGGTGCCAGGCATTTTGTGAAGACCCTGGGCTCAGTAGATAAGGCAAAGGGCAGTGTAGAGAATTGGTAATGCATTGAGCCTGGTATAAATCTGAGGTATCTTCTACACGACTGTCTGATTGGGATGTGCAGGCATGCCTCCTTGAGATCCAAAGTAACTAGCCAAGCCTCCTTGCCCAGCATGGGCAGAAGTTGTTGAAGTGTTAACATTTTGAATTTTGGAACATCCAGGTAAGTATTCAGGATTGACAGGTCCAGTATTGGTCTCCAGGCTTTGTCTTTTCTGGGTACTAAGAAAAGTCTTGAGTAAAATCCTTGCCCCTGTTCTTCTTGTGGAACTTTTTGAATAGCTCCCATATCCATAAGAGCAGCAATCTGTTTTTGTGCCTCTGCCCATTGGTTTTGTGGCAGGTTTGGCATACCTTTTGGTTTTGGAAGTGGAACCTGTACCCCTGAGAGACTATATTCAGCACCCATTGGTCTTGGGTGATCATGTGCCAATTTTTTGAGAAAAGTGCTAGCTTTCCCCCTAGGGGTGCTGTCAACTGGTAAGAGCTTGGCATTTGCAGAGGGAAGTCATTGTGACTGTTTCCTATAAGGTTGTGATTTGTCTTCACCTTTGGGGGCTGAAGCACCCCATTGTTTAGGTCTGTAGGAGCCTTGGGGCTGAGATCTGCCTCTTGGGTGTCTGTATCTGCCTCTTTGTGGCCTGTCTGACACTGGAAAGGACCAATTTTTAGAAGGCCAGTTTCTGCTAAATCTAGGTGGTTGAACCTGTAAGAAATCTTTCACCGTTTGCATTGACTTTGCTTTGTCCTCCATTTTCTTTAACACCTCTTCTGCCTTAACACCAAACAAAGTATCATGCTGTAGTGGAGCATCGGATAATTTTACTTTAACATGGTCAGGTAAACTTTTGTTCTTTCAACCAAGCATGTCTTTGAATTACTGAGCCTGTAACTGCGGCTCTACAAGAAGCCTCTAATGAATCAAAACCACATTGCAGAGTATGCAATAAATCCTGCATTTCTTTACTGTCAGGACTTTCTACATTTGTAACCATTTTCTGCTTTAACAATGACATGAGATGCTGTTGATATTTGAGCATGTGAAACTGACAGTTTAAAGCTCTTACAGCTAAAAGTAGCAAAAGTGTAAACTTTTTTCCCCCATCTGTCCAGAGCTCTGGAATCCCTATCTGAGGGGACAGGAGTTTTGGCAGTGGAAGCTTTAACCCCTTTAGGACCCTGAGAAATTGTTTCTGGGTCTGCAGCAGGGTTTTTATAAAGAAATTTATGAGAGTCAGGGACCCTGTAGTACCTGTCTGGCTTTACTGGAGCAGGGGGTAAAGAATCTGGAGAAAGACTGGATTTAGAAAAAACATCATCTACAATATCAAGCACAGGAGGGATAGCCAGGGGCCTGTGCTGAGGCAATAAAAGGAAATCTCTGAGCCTTTTCTTGGATTCTGAGTAATCCTGGTTCTCCCAATGGAAATGCTCCCTCATGGTGTGCAGGGTTTCCCCCAAAGGAATAATCCTCAGGCGGTGAGGCTGAAGGAATGGACTCTTCAGCATCAGAGTCCTCATAGGGAGGGAGAGAATAGCCCTGATCAGAAGAAGAATCAGAAGAAATGGAAACCTGATCAGAGGAATCATAATCAGTGTCTTGCCTAGGCCTTTTGTCAGGAGGGGGATGGGAGCCCCTGATTAAAGTACTAAGGTCTTCGGCCATTTTAAGCATCTGTTTCTATGGCATGGATGACTGTTCTGGAGAATGTTGCACTTGTTTCCTTTTAATGGAGTTTTTGACTTTGCCTTTGCTGCTGTAGTAGCCTTAATTGTAAGCTGTGAAGGCCTGAAAACACCCTCAGAAGCCGGTGCCTGCTCAGTGTCTCCGGACTCATCTGAGGGTATAGATTCCGTAGGCCCAATACCTTGAGTTTCCACAGGCTTTGGTGTCTCCACGTGGCTGTTGGTTAGGGCCTGTGGCTCTGAGGTAGCGGGTGTCAGGGGCTGCGAAAGCACCTCACTGAGAACAGGCGAACCAGCGACTGGCCTAGAAGAGGCTTCGTCGTCGGTTTTGGACCTCAGATGCCTGTCTTTTTCTTTGTCTTTGCGTTTTTTTATACATTCTGGTAGTCGGTTGTTCCGACGGCATTATATAATTAAATCTTCGTCCAAAATAATGTAAAGCAAAATCAAACCGACGTTTAATAGTGCGTTTATTGAATCTAGCACAAAACCGACAACTAGTAACGTCGTGGTCAGGGCCTAGGCAAGGAATGCAGCAAGAGTGAAAGTCCTTATGAGGTATTTGCTTCCCACAAGAAATACAATTATTAACTTTTACTGACATTGGTCTGGAGCAAGAAAAAGTTTCCCCAACGGGGTTACTTAGCTTTATTGAAGACTTCGGTTTTGAAATTCAATGTGAAAATCTCAGGAGTCGGCCGACTGGCACTTGCGAACTGCTTTTGCTTCGGGCACCGCGCTGAGGAAAAAGGCGTTGGTTGCAACTTTTATACCCCTGGCACACTGACGTCAGGGAAGAGGCGACAGCAACCGATGCCGGACCAAGACTTTGGAACTTGGGCTGACTGCGGGTCGCCTGCCAGCAGGATAACCCAAGTGTAAAGACTGCAACAGTGAAACACGATTAACATCTGGTAATGCATTAAGCCAGCCTTGAATCTGAGGTATCTTCTGCACGACTGTCTTATTGGGACATGCAGGTATGTCTCTTTTAGGTCTAAAGTCACCAGCCAAGCATTCTGCCCAGCATGGGCAGAAGCTGCTGCAAAGTCAGCATTTTGAATTTTGGAATGTCCAGGTATGTGTTCAAAATCGATAAATCCAGTATTGGCCGCCAGGCCTTGTCCTTTCTGAGTACCAAGAACAGTCGAGTAAAAACCTTGTCCTTTTTCCTGTTCTGGTACTGTTTGAATGGCCCCCATATCCATGAGGGACATAACCTGTTTCTGTGCCTCTGCCCATTGATTTTTTTGGCAGATCTGGCCAACCATTTGCCACTGGCAGAGTGTGGAAATGAAATCTGTATCCCTGTGATACGATGTTTAGTACCCACTTGTCCTGGGTTATTAACTGCCAATTTTGAGCAAAAAGTGCTAGTTTTCCCCCTATGGGTGCTGCCAAAAGATAAGTGCTTGGTGTAGGCAGAGGGAAGTCATTGGGATTGCTTTCTGTAGGTTTGCACTTTATCTCCTCCAGATTTGGAGGTGGGTACGCCCCATTGCTTTGACCAGTATGAATCTTGCGCCTGGTATCTGGAACCCTTAGGGCGTCTGGATTTGCCCCTTTGAGCTCTGTCTGACAGAGGAAAGGACCATTTTTTTGTAGGCCACTGTCTACTGAATCTTGGTGGCTGCACTTGTAAAAAGTCTAACAGTTTGCATAGACTTAGCTTTATTTTCCATTTTCTTTAAAACCTCTTCTGCCTTAATACCAAACAGAGAATCATGCTATAAAGGTGCATCTAGCAATTTAGCTTTAACATGATCAGGCAAAGTTTGTTCCTTTAAGCAGGCGTGCCTCCTAATCACAGATCCAGTAACTGTGGCCCTGCAGAAGGCCTCAAGAATCAAAACCACATTGCAAAGTATGCTTACCAACTTGTTCAGCTGCATGCAATAATTCCTGCAATTCCTTATTTTCTGCACATTCTGAAATTAACATCATTTTCTGTTTCAGCAATTCCATAACATGTTGTTGGTACTTAAGCATATGAAAATGACAGTTTAAGGCCCTGATTGCCAATGTTGCAGATGTATAAACCTTTTTTCTCCCGTCTATCCAGCACCATTGAATCTCTGTCAGAGGGGGTAGGGATTTTTGCTGTTGAGGCCTTAACCCCCTTTGGACCCTGTGAAATAGTTTCAGGATCAGCAGCAGGGTTTCTAAATGAAAAAAATTATGAGTCAGAGACCCTGTAATATTTGTCAGGCTTACTGGGAGCCGGAGGTAAAGAGTCAGGGGTCAGGCTTGACTCCGAAAAAACATCATCCACAATGTCTAACACAGGGGGAATGGCTAAAGGCTTGTGCTGAGGGAGGAGGAGGAAATCCCCGAGGCTCTTCTTTGATTCTGAGAAGTCTTGACTCTCCCAGTGAAAATGCTCCCTCAAAGTATGCAAGGTTTCTCCAAATGAATAATCCTCAGGAGGAGATGCTGATGGAATAGACTCCGCAGCATCAGAATCTTCATAGGGAGGTAAAGATAAATCCTGATCAGAAGAGATAGAAACCTGATCTGAAGATTCAGTGTCTTGCCTAGGCCTCATCTGGAGGGGGATGGGTATCCCTGATCAAGGTAATAAGGTCTTCGGCCATTTTGATCATTTGTTTTTTAGGCATAGACTCTTGTGCACGTGGCTCAGGCGTCGTTTTTTTAGGTTTAGAAGGTGTCTTTGCCTTTGGTTTTGCAGCTTTCGTCGGTTTGATATAAAAATGTTGAGGTCTGAATACACCCTCAGAAGCCGGTGCCTGCTCAGCGGCTCCGGACCCATCCGAGGGAGATGCATCCATTGGTCCAATACCTTGAGTATCTTGCGGCATGCCAGACTCCACATGGGTGTCGGTAGATGCCTGCAGCTCAAAGGTTGCGGGTATCAGGGGCTGCGAAAGCACCTCACTGAGTACCGGCGACTGGCTTAGGAGAAGCTTAGTCGGTTTTGGATCTCGACTGCCTTTCTCTGTCCTTTTCTTTACGTTATGTACTCCAGTAGCCGGATTGCTATCAGACGACATCTCTGGGTAATTAAATCTGCTTCCAAAACACTTACATGCAAAAATATACCGACGCTTTATAGTGCATTGGTTAAATCTAGCACAAAACCGACAGCCAGTCACGTTGTGATCAGGGCCTAGGCAAGGAATACAGTATAAATGGAAATCCTTATGAGGTATTTGCTTCCCACAAGTAATACAATTATTAACTTTTTCTGACATCGGTAAAAAGCAAGAAAAAAGTTTCCACAACAGGGTACTTAGCTTTATTGAAGACTTCGGTTCTGAAACTCAAACGCAAATATTTCAGTAGTCGGCCGACTGGCACTTGCGAAATGCTTCCGCTTCAGGCACCGCGTGGCAAGAAAGACTAAAGAAAATGGCGCTGATTGCATGTTTTATACCCCTGACGTCATGGAAGAGAAAACAGCAACTGATGCAGGACCCAAGGCTTTGGAATTCGGGCCGACTGAGGGCAACCTGCCAGCAGATTACCCAAATGCAATGACTGCAACAGTGAAACACGAAGAACATCCTTGGCCTATCTATTCTGCAGGAATGTGCTCTACTACCCTCATAGAAAGCAGGGAAAGGATTTGCTTTTTAGCCTCTGCCCACTGGTTTGGAGGTAGATCTGGCAACCCTTTTGGGGTTGGAAGAGTGTGGAAAGAAAATCTGTATCCCTGGGACACTATGTTGACAACTTAGTGGTCGTTGGTACTGGTGGCCCAGGTGCTTGCGAGAAAGGAGAGTTTTCCTCCTAGGGGTAAGTGAAGGTGGGCAGAGGGAGGGGGTGGGGGAGGTGAGTCATTGTGAGTTCTTACCATAAGAGGCTGGTGTAGAACTCCCTGGTTTTGAAGTAAAGGTAGTCCACTGCTTAGATCTTGGCATTCCCTGTGGCTGCTGTCTGGGGGGGGGGGGGGGGGGGGTCTGGTTCCCCGGGGCCTGGGCTGGACTGGCTTTGTGGGAGCAGGAAAGGACCAGTGCTTGGTGGAACAATGCCTGCTGAACCTGGGTGGCTGGACCTGTAAGAAATCCTTTTAACTGTCTGCATAGATATTACTTTTTCTTCCATCTTTTTTAAGACATCTTCTGCCTTAGTGCTAAATAAGTTGTCTTTGTGCAAGGGGGCATCTAACAATTTAGATTTGACATGGTATGGCAAGAGCTGTTCCTTAAGCCATGCATGCCTTCTAATGGACAGGTCCGGTGACTGCTGCCCTGCAAGAAGCTTCTAGGGCATCAAAACCACAGTGCAAGGTGCGTTTAGTTAGTTGACTTGCAGAATGCATTAACTCTTGTAACTCTTCAGATTCTGCACACGCAAGGAGTTCCAGAAAATGTTGCTGAAATTTTAGCATATGGAACTGACAATTTAGTGCCCTGATAGCAAGAGTAGTTGAAGTGTATACTTTTTTACCCCATCTGTCTAGTACTTGGGAATACCTATCTGGGGGGGGTGGGATTCTTAGCAAAGGCTGCTTTAATCCCGTTAGGGCCTTGAGAAATTACCTCAGGGTCAGCAGTAGGATTTTTAAAAATAAATTTGACACAGTCAGGGACTCTATAGTACCAGTCTGGTTTTCTGGGTGCAGGAGGGAGGGTGTCAGGAGTCAAGCTGGATTGCAGGAAAACATCCTCCACAACATCCAGGACTGGGGGTATGGGCCAAGGGTCTGTGCTGTGGAAAATCTATGAATTCCCAGAGTCTCTTTTTATCAAATATCAGACTCCTAAAGGGTCTTGGTAGCAGCCTGCGAATCCACAGAAGTGGGCATCAGCCCTGACTCTCCCACTGGAAATGCTCCCTTAAGGTATGAAGGGTTTCCCCAAAGGAATAATCCTCTGGGGAAGAGGCTGAAGGGATGGAGTCCTCATAAGTAGAGAGGGGTTGCATGTCTTCATATTCAGATGCATCAGAGTAATCTGACTTGATCAGACAAAACTACAGGAGATGGATCTCTTTTCCTTTTGGAGGGGGTAGCTTGGCTTCCCCTCATCAACATAAGGTCTTCTGACATTTTACGCATATGAGACTGAGGCAAGGAAGCAGGTGCCTAAGACTGGGTCGTCGGTTTCTTGGGTGTGGTTCATACCCTTGGCCTAAGAAACAAATTTTCGAAAAAGCGGTAGTCGCGAAAGAAGATGTCGCTGTGTGTCGAGAAAGGACTTCCTCGGAAGCCGGCGCCTGTACAGTGGCTACGGACTCATCCAAGGTAGAGACGACCGCAGGATCTTTAGTCAAAGAAGAGATTTGCGGCATATCAGACTCCTAAAGGGTCTCGGTAGCGGCTTGCGAATCCACAGAAGCGGGCATCAGGGGCTGCGAAAGCACCTCACTGAGGACCAGAGAACTGACGACTAGCTTAACAGAAGTGTAGTTGGTAGGTTTAGACCTGAGCCGTCTGTCTCTGTCTTTATCTTTTATGTTTTTTCGGAAGATCTGCTGTCGGATGGCTTACCTAAGCCATATTGGGAGTTCGAGGACTGTAAGTGAAAATATCTAGCTACAATAAGGGCCTGATGACGGATAGTTCTGGCGTTGAACAAAGCACAGAAGCGACAATGGGGGATGTCGTGGTCTGGGCCTAAACAAGTGACGCAGTAAGAATGAATGTCTCGGTGTGTTATTTGCTTTCCACAAGCAAGACAATTATTAACTTTTTCTGACATCGGTTATTGCAAGAAAAAAGGATCCCCAATGAGGTACTTAGCTTTAGAAAACTTCAATTCGGTAGACGAAACTCAGGTAGCAGCTGACTGGCACTCGTGCAAACTGCTTCTGCTTCGGGCTCCACGGCAAGAAAGACTGATATAATGGCATCGGCTGCCTTACTTTATACTACTGACGACCTGACGTCAGTCTTGAAGCGACAGCAACCGACAGAGAAATACTAAGCCTCCGGTATTCGGGCTGGCCGAGGGCTCCTCTGGCAGGGATAACCCAAATGTGACGACTACAACAGTGAAACACGAAGAGCATCAACCTTTTATTCTTGGAGGCTTTCCCTTTCTTTCTGGAGCCTCCTTGTCACTGCCTTTTAAAACCCTCTGACGGCACCTTGCTGTTTGAATGGTTTACTAAAAAAGAGAGCTGATAAGTTTTTACTTGCATTCAAAAATGAGGGTTGAAAAATTTGAGCAACTCCTATCAACTTTCCCTTTCATCACACTTTTTAAGCATGTCAGATACAGACTATACAAAAAGAAATTCCTTACAAAATGGAAAACTTAATGTTTTAGCCTTAACATCTTAAGGAAGGTTTTGAGAATGAAACCTTGCAAATCTTCTCATGACTCACCCAGAAGCAGCAGCAGTTCTGCAGGAAGAATCAGAGGAATCATAAGACCACTTTAAAACATGCGTAGTAATACAAGAAGCAGATATAGTATATGCATTTCAAAGATTTTTTTTTAACTCAAAAACATTACTGTCCTAGGGAATGACCACTAACTTCTGCATGTTCTCAAAAGAAAAAAAAAGCAAAACCTAGCACCAGCTTGGCAATTTAAAACTCAAAATTCTGAAAGTTCAAATAGGAGAAAAATACACTTTTGTTGTCAAATTGTCAGAAACTTTCCCATCCTTGTCAAAGGGAACAGGGTTAACAGCAGCAATCTCTCTCCTGATTTTCAGGATGACTTTCTGAATCAGTGGGAAGGGGGGAAAGGCATACAGAAACTTCCCCTTTCAAGAAATGCTGAAAGCGTCTACTCTCCAAGCTAGAGGGGAGTAGGTCTTAGTGCAGAAGGTCTGCAGTTGTCTGCTCTGGGGGAGGCAAACAGGTCTATTTGAGGAGTGTCCCACCGGTGGACTATATCCAGGAAGACTGTCCTGTCCAGCATCCATTCGTGCTGTGGAGAGGATGTCCTACTCAGAAGGTCTGCTCGTTTGTTGTCCTGCGAGAGGATGTAGGATCCCTGCAGTGACAAGTTGTGGCGAGAAGCTAGATCCCATATCTGTAGTGTTAGTCTGAACAGGCGGTAGGCTCTTGTTTTACCCTGTTTGTTGAGGTACTTCGTAACTGTGGTGTCTGTAACTACTAGGAGAACTCCTGGTAGAAGCAGGGGGCTAAAGGTTTTCAGAGCCAGGAGGACTGCTGTCATCTCTCTGACATTGATGTGTTTGGCCTTTAATGAAGGGTGCCATGTTTGCTTGAACCCTGTAGGATGCTAAGGTGGCTCCCCATCCTGAGCCTGATGCATCTGTATGCATTACCTGGGTTGGAAGTGTGGTCTGGAGTGGAAGGGCCAGATTGAGCTGGACTTGCTGAATCCATCAGCAGACCTCTGCCTTTAGGCAGGGTAGGAGTGTGACTTCTTGGTTCCAGGGGATGGTGGTGTTGGGACCACATGTTTTTTAGATACCAGTGTAGCTTTCGCATATGCATTCTGACTAGTGGAAGCATAGGGATGGTGGCTGCCATTTGACCCAGGGTCTTTAGGAATTGCCTTGCAGTGATTACCTGGGTCTGCAGCAGGTCTTTGAAATGGGAGGTCAGGGAGCTGACCTTGTTTTGGGGTAGAAAGGTTTTCATTAGGTCTGTCCCAATTCTGCAGCCCAGAATTATCTTGCCTTGTTCTGGGGTCAGGGAAGACTTTGGGAGGTTGAGGGTAAACCCCAGATTTTGTAGAAGGGACATGGTGTATAGCAGATGAACTGAAAGGGTTTCTTTGCAGTCTGCCAGGAAACAGGATGTCGTCTAGGTAGGGATAAATCTGAATTCCGTGTGTTCTGCAATGGGCAATGGCAGGGGCCAGGCATTTTGTGAACACACTGGGGGCAGTGGACAGACCAAAGGGCAAGGCAGTAAACTGGAAATGAGAGGAGTCCACAGAAACAAAATTTTCTGTGGGAGGGTTTTATGGGTATGTGCAAGTAAGCTTCTTTTAGGTTCAATGTGGCCATGAAAGCCTTGGAAGGAATGAGAGGAAGGAGGCTTGGGAGCGAAAGCATTCTGAAGGTGGACACGTTTAAGAATAGATTTACGGAGGAAAGGTCTACAATAGGTTTCCATGCTCCGTCCTTTTTGGGGACCAGGAGCAGTAGAGAATAGAAGCCTTTTCCCTCGTGTCCTGAGGGGACAGTTTCTATGGTACCCAAGTTTAGGTGGTCTGTCAGGACTTGTGGTAAAAGATGTCTTTGATTTCTGGGGGGAAGGGAATGCCTCTTAGGGGTGGCTTTTCTTTCCAGGAGAGGAAGTATCCTTTTTGGATGATGGCCAACATCCATCTGTCTGTGGTGATGGTTTTCCAAAAGGGGAGGCAGTGAGACAGACTGGCAGAGAGGGGTAGGGGGGCAAGACAGTCACGCACTGTTGGGGCCTCCCTGTCTTGAAAGGGTTGCCTAGAGGGAGGCTGAGGGACAGCTGGCCTGAAGTGGTTTGCCTTCTGGCACCTCTTTCTAGGTCTGGAAGAGGTAGTTCCAGCAGGGGATGGGTTACGCCTGACAAATGTGGCCTTGGCAGGGTAATTCCTGCAGTATTTGGGGATGGGGGACACCAACAAATGTCTGATGTCTTGTAATTCCTTACCCTTCTCTTGCAGGTTTTTGAACAGATCTGCAGATTGTTTATCAAAGGGGAAGTTGGGGTCCAGGGGGGCATCCAAGATCTTAGACTTAAAGTCCTCTGGTAAGTGTTGAAGTCTAAGCCAAGAATATCTCCTTAGAACAGAGGCAGATGCTGCAGAGCGAGCAGAAGCTTCTGCAGCATCATAGCTGCATCTGACTGTCTGGCTACTTGGGTCCCCAGAGAAAGTTTAGAAGAGATCTCAGCTTTTGTGGGGTAGTCAGGAGTACTGGCCAGCAGGGTGGCTGCTTGAGAGACCAGGTCCAAAGCATATTTGGTCATACGAGTCCGATAGTTGATGGCTCTAAAAGCCAATGTGGAAGAGGTATAGACCTTCTTACCAATCCTATCCATACATATGATGTCTTTGTCGGTGGGTAAGAGTGAGGCAGATGGAACAGTTTGGATTGTTTATCCGGATAGGTGGCAATCACAGCTGGGTCTGCCAGGGGGGGGTTTGACTAGGAATTTTTGGTCATCAGGCTCCTAGTAGAAGCGGTCTGGGCGTTTAGATCCAGGTGACTGAGAATCTGGTGTCGCTGATGCAGAGGCAAAAGCATCCAAATATGCAGGAATGACAGGTGGGACAGCAAAAGGTGAGGGGAATTCTATCTGTAAAACTTCGAAGTACCTCTTCCGAGCTTCAGACATTTGAGAGGTGTCCCATTTTAAATATTCTTTCATTTTGGTGACAGTTTCACCAAATGCAATATCCTCTGGAGGAGAGTCTCCCTCAATAGATTCTTCATCTGGGGAGTAAGTACTCTTGAGGTGAAGCAATTTGGGAGGTGTAAGAAATAGATTCCTCAGAGGAGGAGTAATAGGTGTCTTGCTCTTCTTCCCTGTCCTGAGAGGCTGGAGGAGGGAGAGAAGAAACAGGTCTAGGGCTTAGCAGTGGTAGACTAGAGGAAGATGAGGCTGAAGTCCTAAGGGCCATAAAGGCCTGGATCCAGGAGGAAGTGAAGGATTGCCGGTCAGGTAGACCTTCTTTGGTCATGGTCGAATGTTTAGTTTTTTGTTTCTTTTTGGATGGTGTGAAAGTGGGCGCAGGCCTGGAGTCGGATGACGGTCTAACAGTAGTAGCATCACGAGGAGGAATCCCAATCGGAAGCTCAGCCAAGTCTGGTCCCCCCTCAACTTCGACGGTAGTCGAGGTCTGGGATGGCACCTGGGACGTGCCAGTTGTCAGCTGCAAAACGGCTTCTACGAAAGTCACAGCTGGAGTCAGCGGGTCCCTCAAATCCTAAATTGGAATATGGTGGGACGTCCAGTAGCGGAGCGGTAGAGGGCCTAGGGAATTTGGCCTTCTTACGCGGAGGTTCTGTCGAGGCCTCAGAGGCGAGATCCAACCCAAGTGCTAATAGAATAAGCCGTTGGTTCTCCAACTAAAGATTAAGAGCGGCCAAACAGCTGTGAAGGGTCTTGGGTACAAATGATTGGCAAATGGAGCAGGCGTTGTGGTCAAGCTCCCAGCCTAAAAGCAAAAAACGCAGCTGTTGTGCAAGTCTTTTATGGATATCTGGCACCCGCATTGTCCTTTACCCTTTTTTGCTGATATCAGCTATGGCTAGCTACAACAAACCAAGCTTCAACAAGATAATTAGAAGAAAAAACCCCAACGGGGTAGTTAGCTTTTTAGACATTTGCATTGAAGGAGTCACGTGCCCCCCCTAATGGGAAGCAATTAAATCTATAAATATACAAGGTTATACCTCCAAAAAAAAAAAAAAAAAAGCAAATACACCAAAAAACTTTTAAGCATAGTAAAGGAGAGAAGAGGTATAGCCAAAAGAAGTCAGGGGGCTGGAGGGAGGGTAACCAGGACTGCAACGGTGAATACACTCGAACATCTACATTTATGGTAAGAGTACACAACTGGTACTATGTTCTTCGTGTTTCACTGTTGCAGACATCACATTTGGGTAGATTCCCAAAGCTAAGGAAGGGAGGAGGAATTCAGATAGCATTAGGGCCAGCTATAAGGCCCTGCAAGACTGCAGTGGCAAAGCCAGCTCTGGATTTAGAGAAAATTGGCAAATGGTAATGCTTGGTGAAAGTATGTACAGAACCCCGGGTGGCAGCTTCTAGGATGTCCCTGGTAGGTACGCCTCTGAGAAAGTCTGTAGAGGTAGATGCAGCCCTGGTTGAGTGAGGTCTGATCCCCTGTGGGATAGGTTTTCCATGGTGCTTATAGCAGAAATAAATGCTATGGCCTATCCATTTGGAAATGGTTTGCTTTGAGATCGCCTTCCCCTCTGTCCCTGCAGCAAATGCCACCAGCAGTTAAGATTTCCTTTGAGGTTTAGTCCTGTCCAAGTGGAATCTATGTTGTCTGTGCACATCTAAGGAGTGCAGTACCCATTCCCCTTTGTTCTGTGGATTAGGAAAGAAGGTTGGCAAATGAATGGACTGATTAAGTGCCACACTGGATACCACCTTTGGCATGAAAGAGGGATTAGTCCTGAGGGACATCCTGTCCACATGAAAGATGATGAAAGGCTCCACTGCCATAAGGGGCTGTAATTCAACTACCCTTCTTGCTGAAGTGATTGCTAAAAGAAAAGCTGTTTTCCAAGAGAGGAATTTTAAATCTGCAGTAAAAGCTGGCTCGAAAGGAGGAAGGGTGAGTTTCTCCAATACAAAGTTAAGGTCCCAGGCTGGAGTTGGAGCTCTCCTGGGTGGTCTTAAAATTTTGCCCCCTCTGAGGAACTGCTTGAGCAGTGGATTTTGAGAAGAGGGGAGGGTTATGTGTTATAATGAGCTGAAATGGCTGAGGCATGAATTTTTATTGAGGAAAAAGGCCCTTGTGAAGCATCTCAGTTAAGTATTGTAACATCTGAGGTAAACTGGGCACTGCTGTGTTCATCCCTTGAGACTGGTTCCAGGCATAGAATGTTTTCCATTTTTCAGCATAAGATTTTTCTAGTACTACGTCTCCTTGCCTCTATAATGATATCCATCACTGGTTTACTGAGGGATGGTAAAGGAGAGATTATGTAATTAGCCAGGCTGCTGGGTTCAGTGTTTGAAGCTGAGGGTGCAGAATCTGGTTCTCCTGCTGAGACAACAGGGTAGGAGTCTGAGGAAGGTGCCAAGGGGCAAACAGTGACACACTGCGCAAAGGAGGTACCAGTGTTGGCGTGGCCAGTCTGGTGCAATCAAAATCATCCTTGGTTTGTCCTGTTTGATCTTTAGTAGTACTTTGGAGAGGAGAGGCAGAAGAGGAAAGGCATAAACTGATAAGATTTTTCCAGCTGACAGACAAAGCATCCATTTTCCAAGCTTGTCTGTGTGGAGTCCTTGTGCAAAATTTTTCCAATTGATAGTTCTGGTGGGAGGCAAATAGGTCTATATCTGTGCCCCCCCCCATTTTCTTGTCAGCATGTTGAAAATCCTTGGTTCCAGTTTCCACTCGTGGGGGTCCATGAGGTTTCTGCTTAGTCCATTTGCCAGTTTATTTAGTTTTCCTGGCAGGAACTGAGCTTGTAGACGCACTTGGTAGCTCAAGGCTGTGTTCCACAATGCCATGGCTAGTCTGCAGAGGGGGTAAGAATGTGTACCCCCCTGCTTGTTTATGTACCACATAACAGTGGTGCTGTCCGTCTTTACCATTAATTGTCATGGAAGAATGTGGTATTTGAAGGCTGTCAACAGCATTCTGTACAGCTAACGTTTCTTTTTGATTGATATGCAGGTGCATTTGACTTGGGTTCCATTTGCCCTGAATGCACTTCCCTGCAAGGTGAGGCCCCCCATGTATTGTCTGACGCGTCTGTTAGGGTTTGGGCAGCAGGGGGTAGTGTGAATGGTAGTCCCTTGTTTTGGTGGCAGGCCTCTGCCCACCAAAGGAACTCTAGGCGTAGGCAAGGTATGACAGGAATCATTGCTTCTAGATCCTGAGAATGTTGACACCATATACCTTTTAGATACCACTGTAGCTTCCTCATATGCAGTCTTGCATATGGGATTAGAAGAATGCAGGAGACCATGAACCTCAAGGTGTGTGATTTCTTTTGGTTTATGGTGTACCCCAGACAAGGTAGCACCCTTTGTACAAAAGTCAGATGATTGAAAAGTATGTCCTGGCCTTCTGCCTGAATTAGACAATCGTCCAAGTATGGGTATATTTGAATATTTCTTTGCGTGTAGCCTGCTTTGAAGCGTAGGTTGTTGTTGTGTCTTTCGGCTTTTCCCGGTTAGGGGTCGCCACAGTGGAACACCAGTCCGCTAATGATTGGAAGTAGATTTTTACGTGCAGAGTTGCCAGCCCTAACGCACAACCTTCAACGAAGGTGCGCCCATTCACGCATGTCTCCACACAGAAGACGCTCTAGCTGAGAATTGAACAGGACAACGTCTTACTGTGAGGCAACAACGCTACCGCAGCACCACCACCGCAGTACTGCTTTGAAGCGTAGGTATCTTCCGCAAGATTCCCTGATTGGGATGTGCAGATATGCTTCCTTTAAATCTAGTGTTGCCAACCAGGCATCTTTGCCTAGCATAGGAAGCAACCGGTGAAGAGTCAACATCTTGAAATTTGGAATCAGCAAAAAGGTGTTTAGAGTAGACAGGTCCAGGATAGGACACCATGAATTGTCTTTTCTGGGTACCAGGAAAAGTCTAGAGTAGAAACCTTGTCCCTTTTCCTCTTCTGGTACCAAATGAATACCCCTATGCTTAAGAGAGAGAGTACTTGGCTTTGGGCCTCTGCCCACTGATTTGGAGGTAGATCAGGCCAAGCGCTTGGAGTTGGTAACATGTGGAAGTGAAATCTGTATCCAT
This sequence comes from Protopterus annectens, assembly GCF_019279795.1. NCBI lineage: Eukaryota > Metazoa > Chordata > Ceratodontiformes > Protopteridae > Protopterus > Protopterus annectens. The sequence continues at coordinate 784,522,024 of NC_056739.1, read as the reverse complement.
GGGATACTATTTAAAACCCATATGTCCTGGGTAATGAGTTCCCAGTTCTTTGCATGAAGTGCAATCTTTCCCCCCCAAAGGGGCAGTCAGTTCAGAAGTGCTTGTAAGTTTTAAAAAGTCATTGAGACAGTTTACTGTAGGGGGGAGTTTTATTACTCGCAGATTTGGAAGTGGAGGCCCCCCACTGCTTAGTCCTGTGCATCCCCCTGGGACTGAAGCCTGGGTGCTCTGCTGGATCTGGATTTGGACTGAGGAGGCCTGGAAGAAGCAGGAAAGGACCAATTCTTAGAAGGCCAATGCATACTAAATCTTGGAGGTTGTACTTGTAAAAAGTCTAACAGTTTGCATAGATTTAGCTTTTTCCTCCATGTTTTTAAGAACTTCTTCTGACTTGTTGCTGAACAGGCAGTCCTGATTTAAGGGAGCATCCAGTAATTTAGCTTTAACATGATCTGGCAAGGATTGTTCCTTAAGCCAAGCATGCCTTCTAAGTACAGACCCAGTGACAGCAGTCCTGCAAGATGCCTCTAGTGAATCAAAACCACACTGCAAAGTACGTTTTCCAACTTGTTCAGCAGAATGCATTAAACCCTGTAAATCCTTATTTTCAGCACAATCAGGAATCAACATCATTTTCTGTTTAAGAAATCCAATAATATGCTGCAGATACTTTAACATATGAAACTGGCAATTCAAGGCACTAATGGCCAAAGTTGCAGAAGTGTATACCTTCTTACCCCATCTATCCAGCGCCCTGGAGTCTCTATCAGAGGGGGTAGGATTTTTGGCAGTAATAGCTTTAATGCCCTTGGGTCTCTGTGAAATGGTTTCAGGATCCACAGTAGGATTTTTGAAAAGGAACTTGCGAGAGTCAGGAACCCTGTAATATCTACCCCCTGCTCCCAGAAAACGTGATAATGAGTCAGGGGCCAAGCTAGAGTCTGAAAAGGCATCATCAACAATGTCCAGTACAGGAGGTATAGCTAAAGGCCTGTGGGGCAGGAGTAAGAAATCCCTAAGCCTCTTTTTAGAATCCGAGAAATCCTGACTTTCCCAACGAAAATGTTCCCTGAGAGTATGTAAGGTTTCACCAAAAGAGAAATCCTCTGTGGCGGGGGGGGTACAGAGGGAACTATAGTCCTCAGCATCAGAATCCTCATAGGTAGATAAGGGTAAATCCTGGTCATCAGAGGAAACAAATTTCAGAATCCTGGTCAGAATTATCATAAGCAAACTCAGTCCTAGGTCTCTTAGAGGAGGAAGGTTGGCTTCCCCTGATTAAAGTAATAAGATCTTCATCCATTCTTATTTGTGTTTTAGGCATGGAGGCCTGACCATGCAGTCTGGGTGTCAGTTTTCTAAGCATGGTTTGAATTTTAGGCCTTGAAGAAGAAGATGGCGTTGGTTTAATATGCAAGTCAGTAGGCCTGAGTACACCCTCAGAAGCTGGTGCCTGCACAGCGGCTCCGGACCCATCCAAGGTAGAGACTGTGACGACCGTGCCCTGGCCCAGCAATCAAGGAGCCTCAATCCTCACCACTAACACCAGGGAGCTTGTCTCATAGAAGAGGAAAGGATAACTAATACACAGTAAAGTACAATTTCCCTTAAATGCACACAGAGATCACAGTCAGTCTGGGGCTGGTTGCTCCTTTGCTCACCAGGTCCCCAATAAGACTCCCCTCTGGCACAGCTATAGGGTCCAGGTCTCAGCCTAACTGGGCAAGCTAAAACCTCCAGTACCCTCTCTGTCCAACCAGTGCTTCGTGTCCCTGCCAAGTAGCTGACACAACACACACACACTTTGAGGTAAGTATTTATACAACTTCACAGACACTCCTGGGAAAGGCTGACACAGATTCTCCAACTGTGCCCCTTTACCCAGACTATATGGTAGTAATTACTGCCACCACCCAGTTAATATCAGCTACTAAAAGGCCCTTAAAAGGGTGTTCAATTATTACTATGCAATATTATTATCCAATGGTAGTATGACTAACAGTCGATGCTTACTTTAGAGTGGCCTATTACAATAACCTCTATAAATATGCAATTTACTCTAGAGCTCATCTCTACTCAAATCAGCCAGAGGTGGAAGGTTTTAAAAATATTTAATAATAAATAATTTAAACACAAGACAAAACTACAACACCACAGAGATAACTAAGAGTTCAGAGATCACAAAGAAACTTAAAATAATACAGTAAGACAGGCCTGATTTCAAAGAAAAATACCTAATTAATCTTTACTAGCTTTAACTACTCCCACAAGAAATCACAGTGCTAAAACTTACATGTGAGCAACAAGGCAGAATGCTGATAAGCTGGATGTCCAAAGTCAAAATGCTTTCTAGTCTCTTCTGAGAAATAGTATTTAAACATTACTAACAAACATGTTTGCTGGGTCCCTCCCCAAATTACATCATTTTTGACACTTAGGTTTTCCCAGGCAAACAAATTGCATTATTTAGCAATCTAACACCTGCACAGAAACTTACAATAGAAGACATTTCACATGTATACTTTATCAGAAACTAGAGCAATAAAGCACCTTTCCACATTTAAATTCTGGTCATAAACTTTAGCCTTAAAACAATGGGCATGAAACCTTTATCCAGTCGCAGTGGAGCCGAATTCTAATATGAAAGGGTCACAACATGCTTCACTGGGCCAGTAGAATGCAATGTTGTCACACATTTTGCAGTTGCACATTTCACAGTATTCTTTACACTCAAGAAATATGCCTGTATTTTACATTTATTATCAAGAAAACATGCCTGTATTTTACATTTATTTATACAGTTGACAAAATTATGTATCAAATTCTATAGGCTGGCAGCCTTTGCCCATCTCTCCCCAATCGTCACAGAGACATCCGCAGGTTCCACAGTTGAAGCATCTCGCAGCATACCGGACTCTGAAGGGGTCTCAGTAGAGGCCTGCAAATCTGAAGTAGCAGGTATCAGGGGTTGCGAAAGCTCCTGAGTACCGGTGAACTGGCAACTGGCTTATGAGAAGCGTCGTCGGCAGCTTTGGACCTAGGCGGCCTGTCTGTCTTTATCTTTGCGTTTTTTCGGAATGTTGGTAGTCGGATGGCTTACAGAAGACATATCAGGATAATTGAACCGAGCACCAAAATATTTAGAAGCATAAATATACCGACGACAGATAGTTTGTGGTTTAAGTAAGGCACAAAACCAACAGAGTGGGACGTCATGGTCAGGGCCTAGGCAAGGAATACAGTACGAATGAAAATCTTTATGAGGTATTTGCTTTCCACAAGAAATGCAATTATTTACTTTTGCTGACATCGGTTTAGAGCAAGAAAAAAGTTTCTCCAACGGGGTACTTAGCTTTTAGTTGAAGACTTCGGTTCTGAAACTCAAAAACGAAAATTTCAAGAGTTGGCCGACCGGCACTTGCGAACTGCTTCTGCTTCGGGCACCACACGGCAAGAAAGACTGATGTAATGACGTTGGCTGCATGTTTTATACCCCTGACTAGCTGACGTCACGGAAGAAGACGCAGGACCCAAGACTTTGCTAATCAGGCCAACTGAGGGCTACTGCAAGCAGATAACCCAAATGCGATGACTGCAACAGTGAAACATGAAGAACATCAAACATTTTCTATCTTCATTTTTCCTGGCAAACTCACTGGAAAGACCGACTCCAACTAGGCATACTCATCCCATATTTACAAATCCCTATCCCTGCTAAGTGAAGAACATTCACCTTTCTCCTTCCTCAAACACCAATAGAGTCATTCTCCCTTGACTGCCACAGTTATCCCTACAGACACAAAATATATGGCTATAGTTTCTACACCAGAGGGAAGAGAGAAAAAAGAACAATCTGGGTAACTAACAGTGGCCAAGATAGAGTCATCCATCAGCAGCTGAAGCATAAACGGAACCAGCCAGACATCCAAAGACTCCCATGACAACTTCCTTATTTCGGACAGGAGAATACAAAAAAGTGCAGAGTTGGGTACCTGCTCTACAGATTAAGTAGAGAATGAGACCTCAAAAAGTACACAGTGGAGCCTGAATGAGTTGATAAATTCTAAGTGGAGAACATGCATTCCTGAAGTAAGTAAACCACTGATGGTCTCCAACAAGCACAATAACCTGCCCCTAACACAACCTACTAAACTTTTAGGAAAATTTATTCAAAAAACAAACTTTTACACAAAAAGTTTGCACAAGCATTTTCCTTTAGAAATGCAAAACCACTCAACATTTAGTTTCCTAATAAACAACATTTCAGTCAGAAAAAGAGTTTTCTTCAGAAAAATAAAAGAGTAAGGTTTTCCCCAAACAGAGGACTTATCTGCCCAGCCTTAAAAGACTGCTAACCGACTAACTGTGTTCTAACTGTCCTTTTATATGACAGAGTGAGTGGAAGGCACCCTTAAGCTTTGAAATGCTGGCCAGTCAGTAACAGTAGGACCCAAACAGCTTAGGCTACTGCAATAGTGATCTAGTAAGGACATTGTCAACCTACAAACTCTTGACACAAGGCAGTCCTATCTGTCAAGGACGGATTCTGCCAATTTATCCAGGTCATCATCCTCAACAAGGTTACTGAAGCAATGGATGCGAGCATGTCAGTACACACTGTATATTTACAGCTCACAAAGGCACTGAACACAATTCCATACTCGTGTATTGAGATAAATTCCCTCAGCTAAATGTCAATCAATATGCAACTCACTGGAGAGCAAACTGCCTCTCAAAAAGAAACAAGAAAATTAAGAGTGGGTGGCTTTATCTCTTACAAAAGATCTGTCACTAAAGGTGCAGCCCACAGTTCAGACCTTGGGCAACCCCTCTTTGGCATTTATTGTTCAAGGGTCAAAGGAAATGCTGGTTTGGGGGTGGGGGTGGGGGTTAAAGCTGACCAAATCTGCAAGCCAATGTTACACTTTGTTCCATTGTAGTCTCCCAAGAAGACATCAAAATCCAAGTGAGCATATTCAAACAAACAGCTGGTCACAAAACCACAAACAAACTAAATGCCAAGAAATGCATAACTGTGTCATTCAGCAGGTATGACTGCTCCTGTAACTATGACACTGACAACACAACCTCTAAACACTGATCCCATAGTAAAGATCTGTGAAATCAAACTGACAACAAACTGTCCTTTAGTCACTAAGTATCCACTACTGTAAGAAACTGTTTTTCAATGTACAGCTTATAACTAAAGGTATGTCTTTCAGAGATGCAATTACTATTGTACTTGGCTCTCTTCCGGCTTAACACTGAAAATAATGCCCCATCTAACATGTACCTGTCCAAACTCTCATCACAAATGGAGTGCCCACAGCTCTCTTACTAAAAAAAATTCTAGGGCTCCCATATCTTCAACAGACGCTACCCTGTCAGACCTATTACGTAATCTCAAGTCCAATGGTAGGGTGAACACCTGCTTAAGGGATCTCAATCTCTTCTGCAACAAAAACAGAATGAGCTGAAGGGGCAGGTACGCTATCACAGAGAAAACCTCTTCTGTGGAACTGCCTTCTACTCCATGTAAATTGAAGAAAGATTAGCTGTGTAAGCATTTACCATAATGACTTATGTCCTTCTCTTCTCTGTTGCAGTATTCTTGACATAAGGGAGTTGCCTGCCAAGGCGACGTCCCAATATTGGCCAGTATATCCAAGTCTTCTACTACCTTGGGTGTGCAGTATGTCTGATGCAGGCCACTAGCAGAAGTCGGCATAACAGAGACGTATGTGCACACCACCCTCAGAACTGAGGCCCCAGTCGGGGAGACAGTCTAAGGGAAAAAGAATCAATGTATCCAAGACAGCCAAGAAGTGGGGAGAAGGAGGAAGGGATGGAACACTGCAGAGAAGAGGCTGACATCTATCGTTATGGTAATTCCTTACAAAACTAATTTATATCCTTTTATTCATCTGCTGCAATATTTCTGACATAAGGGAAAGCACAAAAGCTCATGCAGAAAGGGAGGAGGAAGTGGCAGAGGAATTTTTTATGAAGCCATGGAGAATGGCCCTGGCAAATCCTGCCCTGGATCTGGAAATGGAATCCAGTTTATAATGTTTGATGAAGGTGTGGACAGATGTCCAAGTAGCTGCTTTTAAGACCGAGTTGGTGTGCAACCCGAGTGAGCTTTGACTGAGCCTGGAAGAAATTCACCACTGCGAGAATAGCAAAGGCAATGGATATGGATATCCAACTGGAGATGGTTTGGACACAGGAAATCACAGAGCCATAGGGGGAAAGGAAACACACGATTGGTCCGATTTCCTAAAGGGTTTAGTCTTGTGTAAGTAAAACTTGAGTTGTCTGTGTACATTAAGGGTGTGAAGGATCCTCACACAACTGTTCTGGGGGAGGGAAAAAAGGTGGGGAGATGAATAGCATGGTTTAAGGGCAATTCATTGACTACCTCTGGCATGAATTAGGGATTGGTTTGAAGAGAAACCCTGTCTTTGTGGAAGGACAGGAAAGTTAAAGATGTCACAAGGGTTTGTAATTCCGAAACCCACCTGGCGGAGGTAATAGCCACCAGGAGGACAGTTTTCCAGATACAGTGTTTGAGAGAGTCAGAAGAAGCTGGTTCAAAGGGGGCTTGAGTCCATTTCTCCAGCACAGTTGAGGTCCCAGGGTGGAGCTCCAGGTCCCCTGGGAGATCTGATGTGAAGGACGCCTTTCAGGAATTGTTTTGCTTCAAATCTGGAAGCCAAGGGTGGTGAAAGTGGCAGACAGGCAGAGATAGCTGATGCACGTGTTTTTACAGAGGAATAAGCTAATCCTGCATTAAGCAATTTGCACAGATATGATAGAACCTTGGGGGGGGGGGGCACTACAAGTGGATCCTGATTTTTGTTAAGATACCAAAGTGAGAATTTCTTCCATTTGGAGAGGTAGGATTTTCTGGTATTAGGTTTCCCGGTCTCCTGCAGGACTTTAAGCACGTCCTCAGAATAAAGGTTTCTAAAAGGAATCAGGGCTCCATCAACCACAGGATCAGTCGGAAGTTCTCTCAGTGTGGGTGGATGAGTGAGCCCTTGCTCTGTCTTAGTAGATCTACTCTATGGGGTAACTTGTGATGATTGCCCTTGGCTAGATAAAGGAAAAGAGGGAACCAATGCTGTCTTGGCCAACAGGGAGACACTAGCAAGATTTTTGCTTTCCTCTGTTGAATTTTCAGCAGGACTTCCAAAATAAGTGGAAGGGGGAGAAATGCATACAGGAATTTCCCCTTCCAGGAGATTAATAGGGCATCCACTCTCCATGCCTGAGAATGGGGTTTTCTGTTACAAAACTTTAGAAGCTGCCTGTTCAGGGGGGCAAGCAAACAAGTCCATCTGTGGAATATCCCACTGGTGGACAATGTCCAGGAACACATCCTTGTGAAGCATTCATTCATGGGCCTGTGTACTGGATCTGCTTAGAGTGTCTGCCCCAGCATTCCGACTGGAAGGGAAGGGATGTAGACCGCCTGAAGGGAGACATCTAGTAGGCATTCTGGATCCCAGGCCTGTATGGCTAGTCTGCACAGGAGAGGTAGGAGCTTGTTCCCCTGTTTGTTGATATAACACAGGACTGTCATACTGTCTCTGTGTGTATATGTAGCCTCCCTGGTCAGAGCAGGGACTGGAAGGATTGAAGGACGAGGATTAGTGCCTTTACTTCCTTGACGCTTATGTGGTCCCTCCTCAGGGAGGGTGTCCACTGTCCTTGTACTGTGTGGCGGTCCAGGGCTGCTCCCCAGTCTGTTTCTGATGCATCAGTGTACAGCACTGAGTTTGTGGCCATGGGTGAATGGGGAGGCTTGGGTTTAGAGACAGCTGTGTTATCCACCACTCGAGCTCCTTCTTGAGACAGGGTAGAAAAGGGATTTGATAGTCCAGAGGGTGGGCATGTTGAGACCACGATGACTTTAGGAACCACTGGAATTTCCTTATGTGTACCCTTGCCACAGGAAGCACAGGGATGGTGGATGCCATCAACCCCAAAATTCTCAGGAACTGTCTTGCAGACAGAAAATCCAGGGGAAGAATTGCTGCAAAGAGCAGAGAAATCTCCTGTGCCTTGGTAGGTGGAAGGGACACCACCATACTCTTGGTTTGAAATCTGCACCCCAGAAAGACATGGTCCTGGGATGGGACCAGGGATGACTATGAAAGTGATGGTAAATCCCAGGCTTTGTAGAAATGGAAACTATCAATTGGAGAGTTTTGTTCAATTCCATTTGTGAACTAGCTTGAATGAAAAGGTCTACGTAGGGGAAAATTACGATACCTTGGAGTCTGCAGAAGGTGACAACAGGTAACAGGTGCAGTGAACAGTCCAAAAGGCAAAGCCGAGAATTGATAGTGCGAGGATCCCACAAAGAGGCATAGGAATATCCTGTACCTGGGGTGAATGGGTACATGGAAGTAAACATCCTTGATGTCTACAGAGGGTAGAGGGTACTTGATGGAGGATAAGTAGGAGTAAGGTTTGAAGGGTAACCATTGTGAAAGAGAACTATGAGAAAGTTGTTGAGATAGGAGATGTCTAAGATGGGTCTCCAAGGACCATCCTTCCCTGTAACTAGGAACAGGCGCGAGTAGAACCCTCTTCTCTCTTGTACTGGGGCCACAGGTGCGATAGTGCCCTGTTCGAGCAGGTTTTGTAAGACTGGAGGAAAAACAGTCTTCTGATCTTTTGGAGGTTGGGGTATACTCCTGAAATGAAGCATCTTGTGCCGGACCATGAAGAACCCTCTCTTGATGATGCTTAACTCCCAAGAGTCTTGGGTGACAAGTTCCCAGGATGGAAGGGATAGGGTTAAGCACTGGGAGAGAGCAGGGGTGCCCTGACTTCTTGAGGAGTCACGAGGAGGAGCCCCTCTGATCAGGAAAGGGCTGCTTGGCAAGCTGAGAAGAGGAGGAAGGTATAGGAGAAAACTGATGAGTTTTCTTAGGCCTTTTTTGAGGTTTTGACTGCGGGGTCCTGGATTGCCTTGTTTTGCAGGGTAATTCTTGTGAAATTTAAGCACAGGAGATACCAGAATGTGCTTAAGGTCTTTAAATTCCTTGCTTTACTCTTGAGAAATTTGAATAATTCTTCAGAAGGTTTACTAAAAAGGGCAGAGTTGTCTAACAGGGAATCCATTAGTTTTGCCTTAATGTCCTCTGGGAGGGGCCGAAGCCTTAACCAGGCAAATCTTCTTATGGCAGAAGAGGAAGTTGCAGCTCTTGAGGTTGCTTCTACAGCATCATAGCTGTACTTATTAGAATTGTCTGGCTACCTGAGAAGAGGTAGCAATGAGGAAGGATGCCAAGGCCTTGTTTTCCAAGTATCGGCATGTCTGAAATAAGCTCTGAAAGTTGAGACAGGAGTTCCAGATTATACCTGGTCATGTGGTTCTGGTAGTTCAGAACTCTGAAGGCCAAGGTGGCTAAGGTATAGATTTTCTTGCCTAGCCTTTCCAACTGTCTGCTATCCTTATCCGATGGGAGGAGGGAGGTAGAAGCAAGTGACCTGGAGGCCTTGTCAGAGGGCTACTGAAATCACAGAAGGGTCTGCAACTTGGGCCTTGATAAGCCAATTGCAGTCCTTGGTTACTATGTAGTACCTGTCCAGCTTTTTGGAGCTGGAGACCAAGAGTCAGGATGAGTGGAAGTAGGTACAAAAGCATCTAAAAAGGCTGGTATAACAGAAGGAATGGCTGAAAGGCTAGGGGACTGTATCTGGAACGTTTCTGGACCTCTGACATCTGTGTACTGTCTCATTTGAAGTGGTCACGCATCCTGGAGATACCGTCCCCCAAAAGAAATTTCCTGCATAGTAGCGGAGGCATAATCTAAAGGTGAGGGGATCTGAGATGAGCAATCCAATGGATCACTGGCCTCCTAAGATAAAGGATCTTCCTAAGAAGTGGCCTGAGGCCTATGTCTTCCTGTGGGGAGGCAGGCCAGGCAGGAGGAGAAGCAGGGTGGCCAGAGGAAGGCCTAAACACCATGAAGGCCTTAAACAGGCCTTGTGTGAAATTTTGTCATTCCTTCTGATGGACTGGGGCGGGGGGGATAAATGTGCTTAGTTTTTTGCTTCTTCTTTGCTGGGGTATCCATGCGATGCAAAGAAGACGGGCCAGACATATGCCTACATTCTACCAAGTCTGAGTCGACGTTCTCCCTAACAATGATTTGAGTAACCCCCCACGGCCTTCGGACCAAATAAACTTGGGTCCCCCTGGACATCAATAGATGATGTCTGAGTTGCTCTTTGGACATGCATACATACGGTGCAAAGGCTGCCTGCGAAATGGGCTCGGTCTGTTGATCCAGATCCATGGTGGCGAGTGTCTATAAGCTCTCATGTGCTTCAGGAGAGACATCCACATAGAGAGGTGCAGCTTCGGGCCTATGTTTTTTGGCCTTACACTTAACAAAGCTCGGTCGTGGAGTCCAAGGAGGATTCCATTGCACTGTTGGCTAAAAGCTTAAGGTGTTTGTTTTCTAGGTAGATCATGATGGAGGATAACCAACTTCGGGGGGGGGGGGGCTTAGGTACAAAAGACTGACAAATGGAGAAGTTTTTGTGGTCATGCTGGGGGCCAAGGCAAAAGAGGCACTGGGAATGACTATCCTTATATGGAATCTGTCTTCCACAGTCACACTTCCCTTTACTGGATGACATTAACCTCAATAAAAGACAATGTAGCAGAAAAAGACAAAGATTTCCCCAACAGGGCACTTAGTTTAGCAAGCGATTCTGGCAGCAGAATGACATCTGGGACTGGCACTGGTGGCAAAGAAATTCTGAGGGTGGTGCGTGTCTCTTATAGCTCACATCTGCTAGTGGTCTACATCAGACGTACCGTGCACCCTAGGTAGTAGAAGACATTGATATACTGGACACATCGGGTCGTCGCCTTGGCAGGCGACTCCCTTATGTCAGGAATACTGCAAAAGAAGAATAGGACATAATCTCTTACTCTAATCAAATGGAATTTGGAAGAATGGATAAGAAACAAGAAGTTATGTACTCATCATAACGTTCGATGTATGTAGTCCATCTCGCCTCACATTCTTACCCATGGGTTCGGAGCCGAATATAGGCTCTGACTCGGCCTATTTACTAGCTCAAACGTCTCTGATTGGCTGGGCTAAGAGGGTATCTCATAATACACTGCTTCGCATCCTCAGATCTAGTTTGCTGCAAACAACTCAGTTATTGCATACATAACACACAACCATACATACAAAAAATCCAAACAAATTAATCAAAGGGACTTTGCATGATAAAATATTACCTCCAAATCCTCCAGGTAGGGGGGAAGGCGGGAGGGTAAGTAAGAATGTGAGGCGAGATGGACTACATACATCGAACGTTATGGTGAGTATATAACTTCTTGATGTTATGTAGTCCTATCTCGCCTACATTCTTACCCATGGGACAGCGTCCCTAGCATCTACAACCCGGGTGGCTCATAGGAAAATACTCCTGAGAACTGTGGAGCCAAATGAAGATCTGCCCATGGAAACCACATCCAATTTGTAATGAGAGACAAAAGTGTGGGGAGAAGCCCAAGTGGCCGCAGCACATATATTATCCATCGACAATCTAGCTTGATAGGCTGTGGATGTGGAAACAGCTCTTGTGGAGTGGGCTTTAGGTGGAAAGGGCAGAGTTTTACCTACTGTGTGATAGATGAAGGAAATACAGCTGGCTATCCATCTAGAGAGTGTGACCTTGGATACCGGAGAAGCAAGCCGGTTTTCGGAAAAGGAGACAAAGAGTTGGTCAGATTTCTGAATCACTTTAGTCCGATGGAGATAGAAGCGTAACGGTCTATGTACATCCAGTTGGTGAAATCTGAATTGTGCTTTGTTGGAAAAATTGGGGAAGAAAACTGGCAGTTCAATAGACTGATTTATATTAGACAGAGTAGCCACTTTGGGAAGGAATGACGGGCTTGGTCTAAGGGAGACTCTATCTTTATGGAAGATCAAATATGGGGGTTTGATGGAAAGGGCTTGGATTTCAGAGACCTGCCTCGCTGAAGTGATAGCTATTAAAAAGGCTGTTTTCCATGTTAGAAACTTTAACTTGCAGGTAGCTGCAGGCTCGAAGGGTGGAAGGGTGAGGGCTTGAAGAACAAAATTGAGGTCCCAGGGCATAACAGGTTGTGATACGGGGGATGAAGCAATAGGGTACCTTTAAGGAATGCTTTACATAGTCTGTGTGCCATCAGGCTAGGTTCATTGGCCACATGGAAGTTTGATATAGCTGCCAGCTGAACTTTGATGGTGGCTGAAGCGGACCCCTGATAAAACAATATAGACAAAAATTCCAAAACAGAATCAATTGCAGCAGTGTAGGGATCAATACCTCTGGAATGAGCCCAAATAGAGAATCTTTTCCATTTGCTAAAGTAGATTTTTCTAGTGGATGGTTTATGAGAGGATGACAAAATATGGACTACGTCTGGTGAAAAATTATGACATCTGACTAAGGATGGAAGTGGAGTAGGCAGGCTGTCAGCTGGAGTGTCCTCGGAGAGGGGTGGAACTGTCCTGACATGTGTGTCAGTAAGTCTGGAAGGGGTTCCAGAATCCAAGGAGTATCCACAAGGTAGGGTTGAAGGAAGGGGAACCATACTTGACGAGGCCAGTGTGGAGCAATCAGAATCATCCTGCTTCCCAAGGATTGCGCTTTCTGAATCACCCTTGAGAGAAGGGGAAACGGAGGGAAAGCATAAAGCGGACCGGAGGGCCAATTGTGAGCTAAAGCGTCCCTGGGTGATTCCCCCGGTGGGGGGATCAGCGAGAAGAAGTTGCTGCATTTCGCATTGAGGGGGCTGGCAAAAAGGTCGCAGCAAGGTTGACCCCATCTGCTGAAGATTCGCTCTGCCACCAGGCAGATTCAGGGACCACTCGTAGGGCATAAGAATTGCCTGCTTAGCTTGTCTGCTATCACATTGCTCTTCCCCGGGATGTGCGTTGCCACTAGAAACCGTTGGGAAGCTATTGCCCAATGCCACACGCGCATGGCCTCCCTGCATAGTGGATAAGATCGGGTTCCTCCTTGCTTGTTGAGATACCACACTACTGACATGTCTGAGTGTATCGCAATAGTCCCTAGAGGGAGGACTTCTTGAAGTGCCTGCAACGCAAGAAGCACTGCTCTCATCTCTAGGACGTTTATGTGCAAATGTATCTCGTGCTCCTGCCACATGCCTTGGACCATCCTGCCGAGATAATGCCCCCCCCCCTCTCTATCTGGGAGGCGTCCGTAGTCACTGTGGCCACAGGGACAGGTGGAACAAAAGGTTTTCCTAAGTTCAAGTTGTTGGTGCACAGCCACCAACGGAGGTCCTGCTTGCATTTGTCTGTCAATAGGATTGGATGAGATAGCGGAAGTCTTTGGAGAGACCACTGGACAAAGAGAAGCCATTGAAGAATTCTCATGTGTAATCTCGCTAACGGGACCAACATGATCGTAGCTGCCATGGTCCCTAGGAGTTGAAAAATCAGTCTTGCCTTTGCATGTCACAGAGGCACCAGTGTGAGCATTTGTTGTTGCAACCCTGTGATTCTTTCTTGTGGTAGGAACACTCGCATTTGAATGGTGTCCAGCTCTGCTCCTATAAAAGTGACACGCTGTAAGGGCAACAAGGCAGATTTTTTCCAGTTTATCGTAATGCCTAACTGGTGACATAGACTGATGGTAGTGTCCCTGGTCTGAATTAGTAGATGCCTGGTGGGGGCGGTGAGGAGCCAGTCGTCCAGGTACGGAAACACCAGGAATCCTTGACGTCTCAAGTGAGCCGTCACCACTGCCATACACTTGGTGAACACCCTGGGGGCTGTGGTGAGACCAAAGGGCAGGGCTCAAAACTGGAAAGGTCTGGCTCCCAGCCGGAAGCGTACATGACATCTGGATGCCCTGTCCATTTTGATATGGTAGTAAGCATCCTTCAGGTCGATGGAGCACATCCATACTTCCTTTCCCAAAAATGGGAGAATAGATTGTAGGGTGACCATACAGAATTTGGACTTGTGTACGTAATGGTTGAGTTGACTGAGATCTAGTATGGGTCTCAGGTCCCCTGTTCTTTTCGGCACCAAAAAGAATCTTGAGTAAGTCCCTAATCCGATCTGGTCTGAGGGGACTGGTTGGATGACTCCTTTTTCTAGCAGCTGAGATACCTCTGAGACTGCTTGATCCCTTTGACTGGGTGGAACGTCTGGGATTCTTCTGATGGGAGGGGGCACTGAACAGAATGGAATGGTGTACCTCCGGAAATTATCCTTAATACCCATTGGTCCTGGGTGATGTTTTCCCAAGCTTCCGGATACAAAGAAATTCGACCCCCGACTGGCTCCGGATAAGCACAGTCGGGCACACCCTCAGGAATGAGAGTATGGGGAGCCACGAAAGGAGTCGTGGTCCCCAGAATTGCGGGGGCCCCCTCTGCCTCTGGGGCGACGTCTACCTGAATAACTCTCCCCTCCCCTGCCTCAGGAGGGGGTTTCACCTTGTGTGGCAGGAAAAAAACTCTGATTTCTTGAACCACATCTTTCCCCCTCGCTGAGCCTTGGGGTAAGGCCTAGACGGGAGGGAAAAACATACCCCTACAGCAGACAGGGTCTTTCCCTCTTGCTCACAACTGGTGAGGGTGTCTTTCACTTTGGTCCCAAACAAGGAGGAACCATCAAAAGGGGCATCAGTGAAGGAAGACTTGAAGGCCTCTGCAAAGTGACACAGGCGCAGCCAGGCTTGCCTTCTAAGGGCTACACCTGAGCTGGCCACTCTACTCGCTCCCTCGGCCGCATACGAAATGAGTCGCATGGATGAGTTTGCGATGGAGTTGAGGGTAGAAACCTGTGCGTTGACTGTCTGAGCCACCGCTTCAGGTATGTTACCCGCAAGAATATCTCCCAACTCCTTAAGGAGATCTCTCTGGAGCCGAGTGAAATGAGATAAGTAGTTCAGCGACCTTAGGGTGAAGGTGGCTGAAGACAAGGTACGCTTCCCGTACCGGTCCATAGTCCTAGACTCCTTGTTAGGAGGATGGACTGTAGAGGAAGACTCTGCAACTTCCTTCTGGGTGGCTGCCGCCACCACCATGGCATCTACCAGGACTCACTTTGTCAGAAATTCTTTTCCGTGGGGGGCAGAGAGAAATTTGTTGGGGCGCCGAGGTACTGGCTCCACAGAATCAGGGATTTCCCACACCCTTCAACAAATAAGGTCAAGAAGTTCATCGAAGGTGGAGACACCCAGGAGGCGGAAGGTTGAGCGCCAAAAGCCTTAAGGAATACTGACTCCTCCTCGGAAGGGGTCTTGGAAGGCCAGTCTCCTCTTTGTTTCAGTATCTCCAGGATATCGGAGAAGGAAACATCATCAGAGGAAGACTTTGGGGACCCTTCCGATTCCTCAAGGTCAGTATCGGAAGTGAGAGACTCGTCCTGTGAGTCTATGTGCTTCCTCTTGCATAATTTCTTTCTGGGAGGTTCCTCAGGCACAGGCTCTGAGTGACCTTCAGAAAGTGGAGGACCGCTCATGGGGGTATCCTTAGGGCCTGGTGCTCTGCTGTCCAAGGATAGGTGAGTGTCAGAAGCTCTCGCCGGAGTGGTGGGGGATGGAATAACCGACCCGAGTGACGTAGCTGACGACCTGGCCAGCGTGCTCTGCATGGCCTCGAAGGTGCCCCCCCCCCAGTCCGGGCACCGGCCTCCAAGGCCATGACCGGGACTGGGGACCCCTTAGCCAATGCACCGAGTGGGAGACTCTGAACCGAAAGATGTCCCAATGCATCCCCCTCGGGCCCAACTGAGGAGACCTGCGTCTCGAACCCTGTGGACGGAACCGACATGGTCGGAGCGGAGGTCGGCACTGATAAACCCAGAGGGGGGTATCGGAGCTGGCGCAGGAACATCACTCAGAGCGGAACATACCGGCTTCAACAGCAAAGATGTGCTCGGAGGAGGAATCGATGAAACAACCATAGGAATTGGCTCCGGAGCCGACTGGGTCGGAGCCGAAAACAATTTAGCCAACACCGGCGACTGCAGGAGCCTCTGCACCACCCTATCCACATCCAAATCGGAAAGCCTGGAGGATTTCGAGGAGATGGATGGAGAGACTGAGACCTCTATCTGGTGAACCATGCCTCAAACTCGGCAACCGGCTCCGAATAGGTTCGAGAATGATCGTAGCGGACACTGATTCACTTAATACAGAAACCTCCTGCGGCCCCGAAGACGGTGGAGCCGAGGAAGCAGTATCCAATATGGTAATTTTCTCCGGAGGCTCCGAAGATGCTGATGGAGCCGGAGACCTTTTCTTGGACTTGGAGGACTTAGATTTCGACTGGGAGCCAAATCTATACCCTCCTCAAAAGATGGTTTAAGCAGTTCCTTTAAAATCAATTTGTTTTTCCTCTCTTGGAGCACCCTAGGACTGAAGGCGTGGCAAAAACTACATGACTCCTGTAAATGGATGGCTCCAAGACAGTAAACACAGAGTGTCCATCCGTGATGGACATTTTATATCCGCACTTTGAACACTTTTTAAAGCCAGAAGGCTTGTGTTCTTTCTGATCCTCAGACATATCCAAAGAGTTAACTACTTCCAACGGTTGCAAAGCACACAGCGTAACCACAGTTAACAATTACCAAAAAGGGCAGGAAGCCCACCACTTAGTACCACAGAGAAGAGCGAAGCTCTAAACCAACAAACAATAACGAGAACACAGAGAGAGAACCTCTAACTTAAACGGTTGTTAAAAAAAAAAAATACAATAAGAAATAGACTTAACTACTCACTAAGGGAGGACTAGGTCCTCTAACCAAAGTGGGCCTAGCCCGTGGGAACTGTTAGGGATACCACAAAAAACACTACTAAACACACAAACACAACTACCGCAGCAAGAATAGCTATTAAAATAGCTTTTGAAGTATGAAGCAACCAATTTCTCAAGAGAAATAAGTCAAAAAGAGTACTTAGCCACAGCCAAGCGAGACCACGTCCGAGCTCTACAAGCGGCAAATGAGATCTGGGGATGCGAAGCAGTGTACTATGGGATACCCTCTTAGCCCAGCCAATCAGAGACTTTTGAGCTAGTAAATAGGCCGAGTCGGAGACGATATTCGGCTCCGAACCCATGGGTAAGCATGTAGGCGAGATAGGACTATATAACATCTGCAAATTTACCCCGTTTAACATCACCGTTCCTCATGAAAGGGGGGGGGGGAAGACAAGTAAATGTCCCAACATATCCTTAATTTTGCCCACATCTGGGTATCTGTATTGGTATTTGGGAATGCAATGCTACACTTCTGAAGATTATCAAATAACAGCAGCCTAATAAATACTTATGAACCTATAAAAGCATACGCTGTAGACAATCTACTTCTAAATAACATGTCTAGGAACTACAGTGAGATCACTGTACCGCTTTCCTTCAATCACCTGGTCATCACTGACTACAATGCTGAACTTAGCAATAATAAAAATAAGCAGCTGAAACACCTTGAAGAGGTACAATGATTCCTTACTAGAAATGGAAGAGCAGGACATTCTGAATTGCCAAGAAAGGCTTCAGAAACTGACTTAATGCCAGCCTCACTCCAAACTATATGCATGAGACGTTCTGCAGCAATGATCATTATTATGTACAAAGGCTTATTCTTAGCTGTTCTCCCTCTAACAGCATTCTGAAGGATTAAATGATGCCATGTCTGTAAGGTCTCAAGATCTTTACAAAATCTGCTTTGTCCAACATCATGACTAAAACGCAAAGAGATGAGACATTTCTCATACTTATCCTGAGACATGTTACAGTCGCAGATGCAATAAGAGAATTAAGGAACCTTGGATGTCTCAGAATCCATTTGGAAGAGCACTTCATGCAGAAGGGGTTCAACTAGCAAAACCACACGTCATCCCAATGTGCACTTCTCTATCCAATCCTAGAAAGTGGCAGGAAACAACCGATGTGAAATCAAAGAGCAGCTCCCTATGCATCATCTGTTGTCGCAACAAACAATGAAAGGTTCCTCTTTTGAAGATGTATGCTTTAAGATGCTGCACACTAAGCACTTCCTCTAGTGGTAGATGGCATTTGCAATATGAACTGCTTGTTGATGCAAGCCAATTTGCAGTCTGTCACTTCTTGCAAAGAAAAATGTCTTAAAAATGTTTTTTTTTTCCAAACTATCATCCATTCACACACAATCGCAAAGTAAACTTCATGCTCCCACAAGATTTTGCAACTGATATAAAACCTGTAACTAAAGACAAGTCATCCCACCCAGTTATAATATTTCGCGACTTGACCGTGCAACCAAAAAGGGTGGTGGTGTAGCTATCCTATTTAAATCTGGGTTACAGATTACTACCTACGACTATAAACCACCTCAAGACTCCAATGCTGAAATTCTTATTACCAAGCTCCTACTTAACACATTCAAATCCATCTATATTATCTGTATCTATCTTCCTCCTGGTAATAACATTGCCACCATAGAAAATATCCTTTGTTGGTTATCCCAAAATTTACCCCAAGAAACCATAATCCTAGGGATTTTAACATTGATTGGAAGTGTAGCAGTAGCCATCCTACCAGCCATATTAACCTTTTTGGTTTTTCTCAAACCATTACCTCCCCTACCAAGATAAACAAGCCTAATAAGAAAGAAAGTACCTTAGACTGGATTCTCATAAATAATCATCCCCAGACATATGAAGCTGGAACCTTCTCTGATTATATAAGTAACCACTCAATAACCTACATCATCATCAGGCTTAAATCCAATCTACCTAATCCAACCATATCTAGGACAATTAGAACCAAGAAAAATTTCAACCCGATCTCTTCCAGAGAGAACGAAGAGCATGCAACTGGTCTCCCTTAAAATACCTCACACTGGAGGAAGCTGTTAATTACTTTAATTCTAACTTCCTAGCCATACTAGACCACCATGCACCAACCCGCTCTATTAGAATGAGAACTAAATCTGCCCAATGGCTTTCAAAAGAAACCAGGCAAAAAATCCATCTCAGAAATAAATACTGGAATAAATCGTGTTTAACTAAAAACCCAGTAGAGACCAACAAAACTTCAGACAACTGAGAAATGAAACTAAAAAAGCTATATTGTCTGACAAAAGAAAAGTACAGTTTTGTACCTACCATAAATGTAGATGTTCGAGTGCTAATACAGCTGCAGTAATCACAGATGGGTTTTCAGCCGTCAGGCGGTCCCTCGGTCGGCCGAATTCCAAAGTCTTGGTCCGGCGTCGGTTGTCGTCGCTTACTCTTCTGACGTCAGTAAGGCCAGAGTATACAAGACACAGCCGATGCCATGTTCTTCAGTCTTTCTTGCCCCAGATGTCAGGTGCCCCCAAAAGGAAGGCAATACATAAATAAGGCTTATCTACATATGCAGGCAATGCAATGTAATGCAAAATCAGTGTAAACAAGCAAATAAAACATAGCAGGATAACCCAGTCAGGTGGTATGAAGAGGTTGTTAGGCCCCATGCCTTTACCAAGTGGGGAAGGAGGGAGGGAAACCTGTACTGCAGCTGTATTAGCACTCGAACATCTACATTTATGGTAGGTACAAAACTGTACTATGTTCATCGTGCATACAGCTGCAGTAATCACAGATGGGTAGAGTCCCAAAGCTATGCATAGGGTGGTAGGTACTATGAGGAACTGGGTTGAGCCAGAATGCCCTGCAAAACAGCAGTGGCAAAGCCTGCTCTTGTTCTGGAATATAAGGGTAGGTGGTAGTGTTTTGTGAAGGTATGTACAGAACTCCAAGTGGCTGCCTCCAAAATATCCTTAGTAGGATCGCCTCTGAGGAAGGCTGTAGAGGTGGCTGTGGCCCTGGTGGAGTGAAATCTGATACCAGTAGGGACAGATTTCCCATGATAGGAATAACAAAACCGTATGCAGTGGCCAATCCACTTGGAAATGGTCTGTTTGGTAACTGGTTTCCCTTGAGCCCCTATGGCATAGGACACAAAAAGTTGTTCTGATTTCCTGAAGGACTTTGTTCTGTCCAAATAATAACGTAGCTGCCTATGGATGTCTAAAGTGTGAAGCAGCCTCTCCCCTTTGTTTTGAGGGTTAGGATAAAAGGTAGGTAGGTGTATGGCTTGATTTAAGGCTACCCTGGATTCCACTTTTGGCATAAAAGATGGGTTGGTACGAAGGGAAACCCTGTCCTGATGGAAGATGAGGAAGGGCTGCACCGCCATGAGGGCCTGTAGTTCAGAAACCCTACGAGCTGAAGTGATGGGGCCAGAAGGAAAGCTGTTTTCCAGGACAAATGTTGCAGATCTGTTGAGGCAGCAGGTTCAAAGGGAGGCAATGTTAATTTTTCTAGTATGTAATTAAGGTCCCAGGCTGGTATTGGTTGCTTCCTTGGAGGTCTTATATTCTTAGCCCCTCTGAGGAACTGTCGTAAGAGTGGGTGAGAGAATAAAGGAGGATCCGTGTTGAATTCTGCAGAAATGGCTGAGGCATGTATTTTTATGGAAGAAAATGAAAGTCCACTGTTCAGCAGTTCAGCTAGGTACTGTAAAACCTGAGGCAAGTTCAATTTTCTAGGGTCCTGGCCTCTTTTCTCATTCCAACAGCAAAACCGCTTCCATTTTGCAGAGTAAGCTTTTCTAGTAGATGGTCTTCTGGCCTCCAAAATGACATCCTGCACCTCCTTGGAGAGTAGGGACTGTTGTGGTGTCAAGGAATTTTCCATGCAGCGAGGTTGAGTGTTTTCAGCTGACTGTGAAGAGTTTTGTAGCTATTCTGAGTCAGTAGGAGGCATTAGAGGCAGGGACCAGGGAGGAGTATGTGTTAGGCTCCTCAGGAGTGGATACCAGTGTTGCCTTGGCCAATCTGGAGCAATCAGTATCATCCTCCGTTTGTCTGTTCTTGCTTTCAAAAGCACCTTGGGCAGAAGGGGCAGAGGTGGGAAAGCATAAACTGTCCATGCTGTCCAACTGAATGAAAGGGCGTCCACTTTCCAGGCCTTTGGATGAAAGGTCCTTGAACAAAACTTTTTCAGTTGATAGTTCCTGTGGGAGGCAAAAAGATCTATGTCTGGCCTCCCCCACGCTTGGATTATCTCTGTAAACACCTGAGGATGCAACTTCCATTCGTGTGGATCTGTCATATTTCTGCTTAGAGTGTCTGCCAGTGTGTTTTCCAGTCCTGGCAAGTATTGTGCTTGAAGTTCGATTTGTCTTTCCAGAGCCAAGTTCCAAAGAGTCATGGCTAGTCTGCACAAGGGGTATGAATGTGTTCCTCCTTGTTTGTTTATGTACCACATTACTGTGGTGTTGTCTGTGCTTATCAGTAATTGTCCTGGATGCAGGAAGTCCTTGAAAGCTGTAATTGCATTTATCACTGCTAGCATTTCTTTTTGATTGATGTGAAGGTGCTTTTCCTTTTGGGACCATCTGCCCTGAATGCACCTGTCCTTCATGTGCGCCCCCCAGGCATAATCTGAGGCGTCTGTGGTTATGACTTGTTTTGCTTGAGGATTGCAAAATGGAAGGCCTGTGTTTACTTGACATGCTTGGGCCCACCATAGAAATTCCTTTTGCAAACATGGAATTATTGGTATAATTGCTTCCAAACTGTGACTGTGTTGAGACCATAGATTTTTTAGGTACCACTGAAGTTTCCTCATATGCAGCTTTGCACATGGGATTAGAAGAATGCAAGATGCCATGAATCCCAGAGCCTGCAGGATTTTCCTTGCAGTAAGCCTGGTACTTTTTGCTAGTGTTTTGAAGTACTGAGATAGTTGCCCTTGTTTTTCTGGTGTAAGATATGCTATCTGGGTGTTTGTGTCCAAGTTGGCACCCAGGAAGGTTATTTTCTGAGATGGTGTTAGTCTTGATTTCTCCTTGTTGATGGTATATCCCAGAGAAAGCAGTAACCATGTCACATAAGCCAGATGTTCCAGTAGTATGCGTTTGCTGTCCGCTTGGATCAGGCAGTCATCCAGATAAGGGTAAATTTGTATCCCTTGAAGTCTGCAGTAGGCAATCACTGATGCCAGGCACTTTGCGAATACTCTGGGCGCAGTAGATAAGCCAAAGGGCAATGCAGAGAATTGATAGTGGATTGAACCTGCAAGAAATCTGAGGTATCTTCTGCAGCTTTGTCTGATTGGGACATGCAGGTATGCCTCCTTGAGGTCCAATGTTACCAGCCAAAACTCCTTGCCCAGCATGGGAAGAAGTTGCTGTAATGTGAGCATCTTGAATTTTGGCACGAGTAGGAATGTGTTTAGGATGGATAAGTCCAAAATGGGTCTCCAGTCGGTTCCTTTTCTTGGTACCAGAAAAAGTCTTGAATAAAAACCTTGACCTTGTTGGAGTGTAGGTACCTTTTGTATAGCTCTCATGTTCAGGAGCTTTGAAATTTGCAGTTGTGCCTCTGCCCTTTGATTTTGTGGCAGGTTTGGCATGCCTCTCATTTTGGAAGTGTGTGAAATTGAAATTTGTAGCCTCTGTTTATAATGTCCAGTATCCATTTGTCTGTTGTGACAATATGCCAATTGCTTGCAAATAATGCTAGTTTCCTCCCAAAGGTGCTGTCAGCTGAGACTTGCTTGGCATGGAAATGAGGGAGTCATTGGGTTTGCTTCCTGTATTGTTGTGCACTGTCTTCACCACCTCTTGGTGCTGGAGATTGCCATTGTCTGCCTCTATATGATCCTTGTGATTGCCCTCTGCCCCTTGTGCGTCTGTATCTGCCTCTTTGGGGCTTGTCAGTGGCTGGAAAGGACCAGTTTTTTGAAGGCCAATTTCTGCTAAAATGTGGTGGTTGGACCTGTAAGAAAGCCTTGACAGTTTGCATAGATTTGGCTTTTTCTTCCATTTTCCGTAGTATGTCCTCAGCATTAGTACCAAATAATACATCCTTTTGTAAAGGAGCATCAAGAAGTTTAGCTTTCACATGATCAGGTAAATTTTGTTCCCTAAGCCAGGCATGCCTGCGAATGACTGATCCTGTGGCAGCCGCTCTACTGGAAGCCTCTAGGGCATCATAACCACATTGTAAGGTGTGTTTACCCACTTGCTCCGCACTATGCATCATATCCTGTAACTCTTTTAAATCTGGTTGTTCAGGTTGAGACATTTTGTTCCTTAATTGTGATAACAGGTACTGTTGATATTTAATCATATGAAACTGACAGTTTAAGGCCCTCATGGCTAGGGTGGCCGAGGTATATACCTTTTTACGCCACCTTTCTAGAGATCTGGATTCCTTTTCTGCAGGGAGTGGATTCTTGGCAGTGGAGGCCTTTAATCCCTTGGGGCCTTGTGAAATGGTTTCAGGGTCAGCATTATGGCCTTTGTAGAGAAATTGGTGAGAGCCGGGTACTCTGTAATACCTATCAGGTTTTACTGGTGCAGGAGGCAGAGAATCAGGGTTAAGGCAAGCCTCCGAATAGACATCATCCAGTACATCCAAAACAGGGGGTATAGCCAGAGGTCTGTGCTGAAGCAACCAAAGAAATTCCCTAAGTCTTTTCTTGGAATCTGAAAAGTCTTGGCCTTCCCAATGGAAGTGTTCCCTCAAAGTGTGCAAGGTTTCCCCAAAAGAAAAATCCTCAGGAGGGGATACAGAAGGAATGGACTGTTCTGCATCCGAATCCTCAAAAGGGGAGTAAGAGTGTTCCTCTGCATCAGAATGTTCTGATAAAATGGATCCCTGATCAGAAGAGGGAGATTCTTCCTCCATTCTGGGTCTCTTGTCAGGAGGGGGCTGAGAACCTCTGATAAGAGTAATTAAATCCTCAGCCATTTTAAGCATCTGTTTCTTAGGCATGGGTCCAGGAGATGGGCCCTGTGCAACAGGCCTCGTGGGATGCCTGGCTGCTTTGGATTTAGTAAAAGCCTTTATTGAAAAAGAAGATGAGGGCCTAAATACACCATGGGTGGAGGTGGACCTGTCCACATTAGTAGGCTCGACATTAGCAGGGGCTTCGGTTGTAGTCTGGGAAAGGACCGAGGACCCCGCGGTCTCTGGTACAGAGAACACCGCCAAAGGAGTGTCGTCGGTAGTCAGGGACTGCAAAGGTGTCTCGCTGAGAACCGGACCACGTGTAGCCTGTTTTGGCGTGGTGTTGGCGGAGACCGTGGGTCTCGCGTGTCGGTCCTTTTCCTTGCGTTTTTTGGACAAAACGGTAGTCCGAGTGTCCGACGACATCTTATAATCAAAAGCTTTACCAAAGTAGTGTTGGGCGAACTCCGCCCGACGCTTGATAGTGCGTTTATTGAAGGTAGCGCAAAAGCGACAGCCCGAGACGTCGTGGTCTG
Source organism: Protopterus annectens (assembly GCF_019279795.1). Classification (NCBI taxonomy): domain Eukaryota; kingdom Metazoa; phylum Chordata; order Ceratodontiformes; family Protopteridae; genus Protopterus; species Protopterus annectens. Next base: position 784,497,699 of record NC_056739.1, on the reverse strand, counting down.
GGCCCAAACAAGGTATGCAACGGGAATGGAAATCCTTATGCGGTATTTGCTTCCCACAAGAAATACAATTATTAACTTTTTCTGACATCGGTCTGAGGCAAGAAAAGTTTCCCCAACGGGGTACTTAGCTTTAAAGAAGACTTCGGTTCCAATTTTTTCATAATTCAGGAGCTGGCCGACCGGCACTTGTGAACTGCTTCTGCTTCGGGCACCGCGCGGCAAAAAAGACTGGAGAACATGGCGTCGGCTGTGTCTTATATACTCTGGCCTTACTGACATCAGAAGAGTAAGCGACGACAACCGACGCCGGACCAAGACTTTGGAATTCGGCCGACCGAGGGACCGCCTGACGGCTGAAAACCCATCTGTGATTACTGCAGCTGTATGCACGATGAACATCTACTACCTGCAATTCCAGCAGACTCACCATAATAAACCACAAAAGTTCTGGGCAAGTATTAATCAATTATTACACCCAGGTCAATCCATCACACCAAACCCACAAGGCAGAGACCAGGAGAATCCCAAGCAGACTGCTAATGCCTTTAATACCTTTTTCACTGAGGTCATTCAAACTCTTGCCAGTTATTTATCTACTCAGAACTTAACTATATCAAACTCTAACCCATCTCCTCCCATTTCTCTTCCAACCAGTCCCAACAACATATATTCTTACCCTTATTCAAAAACTGAAACCGTGCACTCCTTCAGCAGACCAACTACCTGCTGAATATCTACAAAAGGCAGCCAAATCCATCGCCTATCCCATTTCCATTCTCATCAATAGAACCACCAGTGAAGGACACATCCCTAAAATCTGGAAAATATCCCATATTATCCCCCCTCACAAGGGTTGGAACTCTAATGAACTCTCCAACTACAGTCACATAGCCCTACTTTCTCCCTTCGCAAAGATGATGGAAAAATGCATCCACAGACAATCGCTAGACCACCTAATCCAAAATAACTTACTTTCAAACTCTCAACATGGTTTCAGACCTTTCCACAGCACTACTACTGCCCTCCTTTCCTTCACTGACTATTAACAAAAAACATTAACCTCAATATGCTTTCCTCTGCACTGTTTATAGATGTCTAAGGCATTCAATATGGTAAATCACCAGATACTTATAAACATCCTCAAATCCCAGTCACTACATGCACTAGCTATACAATGGCTCCAGTCCTACTTAGATAACAGACAACAGGCTGTACTTTGGCATAACATTCTATCTACCCATCTGCCCGTTAACATTGGTGTTCCTCAACGGTCCATATTAGGACCTCTCCTGTTTTCTATATTTATCAACGACCTTCACCTAGCAATCTCCCAAGCTATGTGCATACAATATGCAGATGATTCCACACTTATATGCTCAGCCACATCTATATCTGAACTTCACTCCCTTACCCAAAATGTGTTTAACACAGTTGAACAATGGTTTACACAGCGCTGTCTCCTTCTGAACCCCCCACAAAACTATAAACTCCTCCTTTTTACTCCTACTTGTAAGTCCCCCCCCAACAGACTTCACAGTAACATCCAATAATGGCAATCTCATATCCCCAGATCCAACTACCAAACTACTAGGTATCACCATAGATAACCTTAACTTCGACACCCATATTAACAATACCCTAAAATCTGTTAATAGAAAACTAGGCTCTCTCTACAGGATCAAACCCTTCCTCTCTCCAGCAGCTAGAATAACTATTGCTCACACCCATCTAATTTCTTCTCTCCTCTATGTCTCACCCATACATACTAATCTCTCTAAAAATAAACCTTAATAAAGTGGAAAACTCCTACAATAACATAGCCAGATTTGCTACAGGTAACCCTTTCAGAACCCACCACTGTTTTAATCTAAAGCAGCTAGGATGGCTTGAACTACAAAATCGGCTTAAATTCCACCAACTGACCACTGCCCATAAAACCCTTTACCAATCTACCAATACCCCTATACTATCTACCCTAATTATCCCCTACAACAATCTAAAGACCTTACGATCATCACAAACTTCTTGTAAATATTTGTAAATCAAACAACAGGGCTGGGGACTCTTTTCTCTAATACTGTTGGAAAATCATGGAACCTTCTTCCTAACAAACTTTCCTCTCTTCCCTCTATATCATTCTTTAAAACCAAACTGAAACTTTTCCTCAGAACACACTGGTTGTGCCCCTGTACTAAACCTGACTGATCAACTAGCTCTTCTTACTTGGTTCAACCTACCCTCCCGTCTTCTCAGTAATCAAGTTCCTTTTCTTAATAACAACTTACCTTGTCTTTCTATACTTTTACTAACATCTTCAGAATCTCATTAAGGAGACTACTTTTACTAATATATTGTATAATTTCAGCTCCTACTTTTTCTTTATGACTACTTGCATACTAATAAATTGTATAATTCAGCTGCCACCTTTTTCTTTATGATGTACTGCAACTACATTTTGTATTGTACTAATTGTATCTGTATATTTTGCACTATGTTATGAACGAATGAGCTCTTTGATTATTCTCTGTACTGCACCTGCAAAATGTTCATTGTATACTTCAATTTTTGTATATGTGATTTTGTTTCCTCAGAGTTTATCTCCCCGGGCCTCTACTGAAAATGGACATATATCCAGTTAGACTAGCCCGGTCAACAAATGTAAAATAAATAAATAAATACCAAACTGTGCTAGATAATAACAAATGCACACCCAGAATTAAGGATTTCTGTAGCCTGTTTCTCATACCTCAGGGAAGGGCTGCTCCGACTATTCTTCAATCCGATGCTCCTCATCACAGGACCATTCTTCAGGGAGTCTTCCCACAAGGCAGTTGCACTATTCTTATCATGGCTCCCCCACATGGAGCTGGATTCTGCTCCCCACTGTGTAGGCAAACTAGTCATGGAGGCAGTACTTATGGCAACAGCAGGATGCTGAAAAACAGAGAAAAAGAGGGAAAATACTAAACATACATCAAGAAGCATACAACTACAACTCTGACAAAGCATACACTTTCCTAAAATTACCATCCTTTTTTCAACAAAAAGGATATAAATCCTCCTTTTTAAAACCATCCTCTTTTCACTTAAGACAAAAAAAAAAAAAACACTCCTATTTTATTTCTCCAATGTAAGATCAGAAACGTTCCTCTTTTGGGATTGCAGAACAGACAGAAAAGTACAGATGTATCAGCAGCTTACTGATATAAGGCGATGGTCAAGTGAGATCACCAATGGACTCTCAACCTTTGGGATCTTAGCTAAAATTGAGGTCCAATATCTGGCTCAATGTCTGCACCTTTGCATCCACCCCCCAGCCAGGCTGGCTCTTACTCTGATACCAGTATAAACAGTTGCCAACCCACACAAAGTTCAACTCTTTCTCGACCAAGAATCAGAAGATATGGGTGCACCATCAGGATGATCAATCCAAATTTTGTTTAGCATTGCCTTATAAAATATCCTCCCTGAAAGACAGACAGTTTTAACACAGAATCCTGACTTCAGAGAGATAAAATGATAAAAAGAAAAAGTAAGAAGGTGTGTGGAAGAGGAGGTACACTGGAACCCACCCTAGCCCCTGGATACTCAACCACAGAAGGGGAACAAGAGGCCAGGGAAACTCTATTACAGCAATAATACTCCTCAAACATCTCCTCATATAACTAGAAGATTTCAGCCCTAACCTTTGGGAATATTCCCAAAGCATAACCAACATGCTGCAGGAGGGCCTGCAAACCAGTACGGACAACAGCTGCTCTGCCACTACCAGACAGGATTCACAGGTAAGTAACGGAAGGAAAATCTTTTTCTTCTCACTAATAGGATTCTTACCTCAGTTACAAAGGCTGTTACTTGGCCATAGTTACAAAGGTCTGTAAGCTAACTTTTCAGTTATCCACCAAGACTGACACTCAGCTATATCCACTTCTCAAATATCAGATCAGTAATTTCCTCACTTCAGAGAGGAACAAAAACACACTTACATGTCCTGACAAGAACCTTATCTACAAAATATGTATTTTGCAGCCAACATGCTGCTTGCCCATTCTTTTATTTAGATATCCTTCAGGGAATTGCAGGAAAAGCAAGAAGCAGCTTTAAAAGACATAATGCACCAAGCTACCAAGTGAATAACAGCTAGAAACAAAATGCACAGCGACTCGACAAAAAACTTTAAAAGCAGTTACTACTGTTAACTGGGTACTTTTCCGTTATCAGGGCAACAGCTGTAATGAGCTGTTGGAAGGTTAGCACGAGGTCGCACAGATCGCTCTGCGGCCGCTGATGTGGGAATAGCACTCAGTTTTTCTGACAAGAGATTCCAACTTCAATTTGTGGACCAAAAAAAAGAGTAAGGACAATTTTCAAGCTAGTCTATTCCGTTCACATTCTAAAAGACAAAGTCCCTTACTCTTGCACCACATCAGTGAAGCTGTTTTATAGGGACATCAGTGAAGGGGATGTGCTTTTCATAAAGCAGCCAATGTAACGTTGCTAAAAGTCTGTAACCCTTGACTCCTTCTCAACACCCTCCCGCAGTTCCAACTACCTGCCTAAATTCGTCATACTTTGTGTGCTGTAAAACGCAGAAGAGATTAGCAAACACAAAACACATATGTAGCATTTTGTGCTGTTAATTGCTGTTACAAAGGTGGAAGGTTATGAGGTCATATTGAACCGACCTGCTGCTGGATGTTTGTCTCCCTATACTTGCACTGCATGGTTTGCCATGGGGTGGTTATCCTAATGTGGCTTGTAATGATCCCAACGTTTATAATGCACGGAATTACTTTCCAGTTACTAATTTACTACAAATTGTTACCACGCATATTTCCTGCTACTGGCAGCAGTGCTAAAACAACGGTACCTGGTAAAGTCCGGAGATGGGAGCATTAACCACATTAGGTAACTTTGCTGTAAAACATTTCCTGCTAAATAAAGTGGCAAATCGTCTTCCGCTATATAACAGAGAAAACATGTTATGGATCTTTGCGACTGCGTGCCAACCTTCCAACAGCTCATTACAGCTGTTGCCCCAATAATGGAAAAGTACCGTTAACTGTGATTTTTTCAAGTTGACAATATCTGTAAAGGTAATGCCCCCTTTCACTTTTTCCTTGTATGTGCTACTGAAAGGCAGAGGGTCATTCAGAGCACAGAATATAAGGCACAGATAGCAGAATTTATTTACATAAACATACTGACAAGAAAGCAGTGTCTACCCTCTGTAATCACCAGGACTTGTACTACAAGTATTAGGGACCAATCAGCGCTACCTTGCCAACATTTTAGGAAGACTCATGTCCCATCATGTACCACAGCTGACACAAAAAGAGAGGATACAGTAGAAACTAGTTAATATAGACCTAAGGTGGGGAAGAAGGAAAAGTATGTTACAGAAGACTAACCTTTTCATTATCAAGCTATAGTTACGATAGCTAAATAACTAACATGTGACAAGACGAGGTCCATCTTCTGTAATAAGTAAGACAGAATTCTCATATGTCCTCCTGAGTTGCCACCTTCAGAGGTGCAGTACAGCATACAACAGCTTCAAAACACGACCTCTAAATAAGGTCTACCCTGTACTGACAACTTATTGCGGGATTATTAAGCTGCAGATACACAGATGTCAACAAAACTGGTATTACGCAGAAAGGCAGTAGAAACAGTGACCTCTCTAACAGAAGGACCCTACATGCTGTAGGCAAAGACCTTCCACGTTTAACAAAGCAAACTTCAAAACAACTACCATATCACCAGGAAAGGGTGAGCTTAAAGACTTTTGTAGTAAATTCAAACCCAGAAAAGCGAGACAATTTTGCATAAAAACTGTGTTCTGTCCCCACAAAATCCAAGCTAAAAATGAGACAACCCTACATAAGGATTTTGTTCTGCCCACATAAAATCTAAGCTGTTTGCGGACATCCATACAATTGTGAAGTCGTCAACTCAATTAGAATACTGAGGAAAAAATGCAAGTAGCTTGAATGACCAGTTCAATTTATGACACACAACACCCTTGCACACAAAAGTTACCTCTGAGTAGTAACCTCCCTTTGTGAAAAACTGAATATAGAGACCTGACAGATTGCAGATCCAAAATCCTTTCAGCAGAAATAATAATAATAGAGAGAGTCTTCCAGACAAGATACTTTAGCTCTACAGTGGCAGTCAGTTCAAAATTAATAGTGAGCTTTTCAAGAATGAAATGCATGTCCCATGGTGTGGACAGACTCTCTAACAGGTGGCCTACAATGAAAAGTACCACATACGAAGGTTTTGTAGACCTAAACATAGGCCAGAAAAGTTTAGATTCCCAAATGAAACTTGGAAACATCAGCCAAATTAACAATGAAAATGAAGCTAGTCACAGTCAAACATTTCAGACAAGAGAAGACTGAACAGGGATCTATACCTTTGATATCCAGACAGAAGAGGTCCACCTGTCTTAACATTTTTTTTTTCTTTTATTAGTGAGAAGTCACTGACAGAAGAAACTGATAACCAGTCTAAGAAAAGGCAGAACCACTAGCCAGTAATGAAATTGGGAAAGCACAGTTGCAAGCGTTAGTAGTGAAGGCCTTTCCTTACGCGTGACAGAGCAGAATCCTAAAATATGGTGAAGGACATCCTCCAATCGAAAGGAAACAAATTCTGGGCCATACCAAGGATATGAAAATAACAATTGTCCTGAAAAGTATGGTTTTCTGGATGCATTCCCATCAGAAGAAATGGGAGAAAAGCAAAAGGACCATTTGTGGATGACATCATCTTTGGTCTTACAACCCCCCCCCCCCCATTTACCTGAAAGGTAAACAGGCTCAACAATGACTTGCCACATAAATATCTTCTGGTTAGCAAGGGCATGGGTATCATGCATGCAGCATCAAGAAACAATGATACAGTCTTGTCTGCTAAGACGGCCTTCTCGAGAATGCGCCTGAATGTTAAAAATGTTGAAAGTTAATACCCTCATAGCTTTTCAATAAGGTGGGTAAAATTGTTTCCTTTTTAACTCTGCTGATATACTGGATAACAGCCATGTGATTCAAATAAAATGCACTAACCACTTGAAGCAGACAAGTCATAAAAGGCTACTTCAAAAGAGCAGCTCTCAACTCAAACATTTAGTAGATAAGATGCCAGGGATGAATCCTAAATCACATGAAGTGAAGTGGCTGAAAACAACAAAGTTTGCTGACTGGGATAAACTAGTATGAAGACTCTAAAACATAAACAAATTTATGTCATTAAGGTTTACATGGACAGTGAAAGCACTTAAAAATTAACTGCAAATAAATGTTTATTATAATATCTGTGCAAAAATTTACTATACAACTTGCATGTTATGTTGTAAACCAGTTCTACATATAATTTAAATATGAAGTATATTAAATGTAGAGCAAAGGGTGCTTTGTTAGTGACTGTTGTATATGCTGGTAACATTAGCCACTCCAGAGTGTAAATATTGGTCACCATGACCAAATTACCTAGGGCAAATGTTGATGTCGCACAGTGACCCGATGTACAAATGGGGAAAAATAGCAAAGATGATGAATTAAGTATGAAAGTACTTCTCATGTGTAACATATACCAGCTTTACAATGTAATGAGACAAAGGATGGAAAGAAGGAAGTTAAATCTAATATAATGTTGTGATCCTGACTGGATGTAAAAGTGTAGTGATCATAATACATGTAGAATTAATTAATAACACATTTTCCTGCTTTTACAGAATGAGCTATCCAGACTAATGTCGACAGTTTCAACTATGAATAAGGGATTTTTGTAAAAGCAGACTTGAGAAAATTATGAAAAGCATGAAAAAAAGGTATTTCTTTCTAGTATTTTCTAAGTTATTAGCTGCTTATTTTTCCATCATCTGCTTTTAACTGAAGGCAAGGAACAAACAAGTACAGGCAATTAACCACAAGAGGTCTGATCAGTGTACTCTGAGTGAAATCTTCAAGTCTCACTTTTTGTACCTGTAAAGTTACAAGATGTTTTTCTTTAACAAATACTTTCAACTGGAGACGGAGTCTGCAGTTGTGAACGATCAGGAAACATCTGAAAGTACAGTTTTGTACCTACCATAAATGTAGATGTTCGAGTGTATACACTGCTGCAGTCATTACACTTGGGTTATCCTGCCGTCAGGCGGTTCCCCAGTCGGCCTGAGTTCCAAAGTCGTGGTCCGGCGTCGGTTGCTGTCGCCTCCTCCCTGATGTCAGTGCAACAGGGGTATATAAGATGCAGCAGACGCCATTTTCTCCAGTTTTTCTTGCCCCAGTTGTCAGGTACCCCCAAAAAGGTAGGCAATTCAAATTGCTAATAAAACATACATAAGAAAAGCAATCAACAGCTTTCAGTTACCAGCAAATACTCCCCATAGGTAATAAAGGGTAGAAGACATAGGTACGTACCAGCCAGTAAGAGGGGAAGGAGGGAGGGTAACCTGGACTGCAGCAGTGTATACACTCGAACATCTACATTTATGGTAGGTACAAAACTGTACTATGTTCATCGTGTTACACTGCTGCAGTCATTACACTTGGGTAGAATCCCAAAGCTGAGGTAGGGTGGCTGGTTCTATAAGGCATTAGGGGTGGCTATAAGGCTCTGCAGCACTGCAGTGGCAAAGCCAGCTCTGGATTTAGAGTATAGAGGCAGATGGCAATGCCTGGTGAAGGTATGTACAGAACTCCAAGTTGCTGCTTCCAAAATGTCCTTGGTAGGTACTCCTCTGAGGTAGGCTGTTGCCCTGGTGGAATGAGACCTAATGCTGTTAGGTACAGGTTTCCCCATGGTGTATATAGCAGAAACGTACACAGTGTCCTATCCATTTTGAAATATTCTGTTTTGAAATAGCTTTTCCCTGTGCTCCTGCAGCATATGCTACCAATAATTGCTCAGTTTTTCTGAAAGCTTTGGTTTTGTCCAAGTAGAAGCGTAACTGCCTGTGTATGTCCAAAGAATGCAGAAGTCTCTCCCCTTTATTCTGTGGATTTGGATAAAAAGTTGGCAAGTGAACAGTTTGGTTTAGAGCCACACTTGATACCACCTTTGGCATAAAAGTAGGGTTTGTTCTTAAAGACACCCTGTCTTGGTGGAAAATGATGAAAGGTTCCACTGCCAATGGTGCCTGTAATTCTGAAACTCTTCTTGCTGTTATTTCCAGGAGCAGAGCAGTTTTCCAAGAGACATATTTTAAATATGCTGTGTTAGCTGGCTCAAAGGGAGGTAAAATTAATTTTTCCAACACGAAGTTGAGGTCCCAAGTTGGAGTAGGTGCTCTACGGGGCGGTCTTATGTTTTTAGCCCCTCTGAGGTACTGTTTTAGCAAGGGATTAGAGAAAATTGGTGGATCCGTGTTGTAATGAGCAGAGATGGCAGAGGTGTGGATCTTGATGGATGAAAAGGAGAGACCTTTGTCCAGCATCTCAGTTAAATACTGTAGTATCTGAGGAATATTTGGGACAAGATGGTCAAGGCTGTGAGCCTGGTTCCAGGCACAGAATCTCTTCCATTTATCCAAATAGGCTTTCCTGGTGCTAGGCCTTCTGGCCTCCAGAATGACAGCCATAACAGCTTTGGAGAGAGGCATTGCTTGCTTGACTAAGGAATTTTCCATGTAGCCAGGTTTAAAGTTTTTAGCTGGCTGTGAAGTATCTGATTGTTGTGCTGAGTCAGAAGATGTGGTATTGGAGGCAAAATCCAGGGTGGTCCTTGTGCTAAGTTCTTTAAGATTGGGTACCAGTGCTGGCGTGGCCAGTCTGGGGCAATCAGGATCATCTTTGGCTCTTCTTGCCTGGCTTTTACGAGTACCTTTGGAAGGAGAGGTAGTGGTGGGAAAGCATATACTTGTAGGTGTTTCCAGCTGAATGACAGGGCATCCACTTTCCATGCTTGTGGGTGTCAAGTCCTTGTGCAGAATTTCTGTAGCAGGCAGTTCATTGGGTATGCAAACAGATGTCTGGGCTCCACCATTTTTGTGTTATCATTCTGAATATTTGTGGATTCAATTCCCATTTCGTGGGGATCCATGATGTTTCTGCTTAAGTTGTCTGTTAGTGGGTTTTTCTCTCCTGGCAGGTATTGTGCTTGCAGATGAACTTGATAGGTTAGAGCTGTGTTCCACAAGGTCATGGCTTGTCTGCAGAGGGGATAAGAGTGAGTGCCCCCTTGCTTGTTTGTGTACCACATAACTGTGGTGTTGTCTGTCTTTAGTAGTAGTTGTCCTGGATGAAGAGGGTCCTTGAAAGCTATAAGGGCATTTTGTACAGCTAGCATCTCTTTTTGATTGATGTGCAGATGCCTTTGTTCTGCGGGCCACTTGCCCTGGATACATTTTCCTGCCATGTGTGCTCCCCAGGCGTAATCCGATGCATCTGTTGTCAGTGTTTGCCTGGCTGTGGGTTGAGTGAAAGGCTGTCCCTTGTTGAGGTGACAAGCTTGAGCCCACCATCAAAACTCCTGTTGAAGGCAAGGAATTAGTGGTATTACTGTTTCCAAACTTTGACAGTGTTGAGACAAGACACTCTTTAGGTACCATTGTAGTTTCCTCATATGCAGTCTGGCATTTGGAATTAGTAGTATGCAAGATGCCATGTAACCCAAGGCCTGCAGAATTTTTCTTGCAGTGAGTTGGGTCCTTGTTGCCATCAATTGAAAATATTGAGTCAGATGTCCTTGCTTGTCTGGCGTGAGATAAGCCATCTGGGCCGTTGTATTCAAGCTGGCACCCAGGAATAGTATATCTCTTGTGAGAACACTAGTTTTGATTTCTTTTCGTTTACTGTGTACCCTAGGCAACTTAACTTTTTTACAAACGCCAGATGCTTTAGAAGAATGTCCTTGCTCTCTGCTTGAATCAGGCAGTCGTCCAGGTACGGATAAATTTGAATTCCTTTCGGTCTGCAAAATGCAATTACTGGTGCCAGGCACTTTGTGAAGACCCTGGGCGCAGTAGATAAGCCAAAGGGCAGTGCAGAGAATTGGTAGTGCATTGAACCAGCTATGAATCTGAGGTATCTTCTGCAGTTTTGTCTGATAGGGACATGCAGGTATGCCTCCTTGAGGTCCAAAGTTACGAGCCACGCTTTTCTTGCCCAGCATGGGAAGAAGCTGCTGTAGTGTCAACATTTTGAATTTTGGAACATCCAGGTAAGTGTTTAGAGAAGAAAGATCCAGAATGGGCATCCAGGCTTTGTCCTTTCTGGGAACCAGAAAGAGTCGAGTAAAATCCTTGTCCTTGCTCTTGTGGTGGCACCTTCTGAATAGCTCTCATGTCCATGAGTGCTGTAATTTGTTTTTGAGCCTCTACCATTGATTTGGTGGCAGATTTGACATTCCTTTTAGCCTTGGCAGAGTGTGAAAGTGGAACCTGTAACCTTGAGATACAATGTTGAGAACCCATTTCTCTTTGGTGATCATATGCCAATTGTGATAGAAAAGTGCCAGTTCTCCTCCCAAGGGGGCTGCCAAGAGAGAACTGTTTGGCAGCTGTAGTGAGAAGTCATTGGGGCTGTTTTTTATATGGTTGGGGTCTGTCTTCCCCTTTTTTCTGGGTTGATGCACCCCATTGTCGAGGCCTGTAAGGACCTTGTGGTTGACCTCTACCTCTTGGACATCTGTATCTGCACGTTTGAGGTCTGTCTGTAACTGGAAAGGACCAATTCTTTGTTGACCAATTTCTGCTAAATCGAGGAGGCTGAACCTGTAAGAAATCCTTCACCGTTTGCATAGATTTTGCCTTAACCTCCATTTTCTTTAATACCTCTTCTGCCTCAACTCCAAATAACACATCCTGCTGCAAAGCTGCATCTAATAGCTTTGCTTTAACATGATCTAGTAACGTATGTTCTTTTAACCAAGCATGTCTTCTAATGACAGAACCTGTAACTGCTGCTAAAGAAGAGGCCTCTAAAGAATCAAAACCACATTGCAAAGTATGTTTTCCCACTTGTTAAGCTGCATGCAATAAATCCTGCATTTCCTTAAAATTAGGAGGATCTGAGTTAGGAAGCATTTTTTGTTTCAACTGAGACATCAAATATTGCTGATATTTTAGCATGTGAAACTGGCAATTTAAGGCCCTCATTGCTAAAGTTGCAGATGTATATACTTTCTTCCCCCATCTGTCTAATGCTCTGGAATCTCTGTCAGAGGGGACTGGATTCTTTGTTGATGAGGCCTTAAGCCCTTTGGGGCCCTGAGAAATAGTTTCAGGGTCAGCAACAGGGCTTTTATAAAGAAATTTGTGAGAGTCAGGGACTCTGTAGTATCCGTCAGGCTTAACTGGGGCTGGAGGTAAAGGATCAGGATTTAAGCTGGATTCAGTATACACATCATCCACAATATCTAACACTGGCGGAATAGCAAGGGGTCTGTGTTGAGGTAATAAAAGGAAGTCTCTGAGCCTTTTCTTGGATTCTGAGTAATCCTGTCCCTCCCAATGGAAATGCTCCCTCACGGTATGTAGGGTTTCCCCAAAGGAGTAGTCCTCAGGCAGAGAGGCTGATTGAATTGATTCCTCAGCATCAGAATCCTCATAAGGGGGTAAGGAGTATCCTAGGTCTGAGGAAGAATCTGAAGAGATGGATACCTGGTCGGATGAGTCAAAGTCTGCATCCTGTCTAGGTCTTTTATCAGGAGGGGGATGGAACCCCCTGATCAGAGTGATTAGGTCTTCGGCCATTTTGAGCATTTGTTTCTTAGGCATGGAGGCCTGAGCTGGTGAATGTTGAATTTGTTTCTTTGTTTTTAAAGGAGGTTTAGACTTAGCAGAAGATTTAATGGTTAACTGAGTAGGTCTGAAAACACCCTCTGAAGCTACGGGTTGTTCAGCTACTCCAGATCCCACTGAAGGGTTAGTCTCGGTAGGCTGAAAATCTTGTACGTCCGAAGGCCCAACCATCTCCACGTGGGAGTCAGAGGCAGCCTGTGGTTCTAAAGAACCGGTTGTCAGGGGCTGTGAAGGCACCTTGCTGAAAACCGGAGAACCCGCGACTGGCCTAGAAGAGGCTTCGTCAGTTTTGGGCCTCGGATGCCTGTCCTTGTCTTTGCGCTTTTTATGTATTACGGTCGTTGGTAGTTCCAATGGCATGGTGTAATTGAATTTTCGGCCAAAATAATGTCGGGCAAAATCAAACCGACGTTTAATACTGCGCTTGTTAAACCTAGCACAAAACCGACAACCAGTGACGTCGTGGTCTGGGCCTACGCATGGGATACAATAAGAATGGAAATCCTTATGAGGTATTTGCTTCCCACAAGAAATACAGTTATTAACATTTACTGACATCGGTCTGAGGCAAGAAAAAGTTTCCCCAACGGGGTACTTAGCTTTGTAGAAGACTTCGATTCTGGATTCGGAATGAAAATCTCAGGAGTCGGCCGACCGGCACTTGCGAACTGCTTTTGCTTCGGGCACCGCGCGGCAAGAAAGACTGAAGTCTGAATGTTTCCTAAACCTGATTGACTTCTTTGAAGCAGTCACCAAAGCCACAGATGAGGGTAAAATGGTTCACACAGTTTATTTAGATCTCGCCAAGGCTTTCGACACCATCCCCCACTCTGGAATTATAGATAAGCTCACTAAACTAGGTATAAATCCCTATGTCACAAGATGGGTTGCCAACTGGCTCACGGACAGAATACACACTGTGAAAGTAGCAGATTCCAAATCCGACATCAGACCAGTGGACAAGTGGAGTACCACAGGGTTCAGTCCTGGGTCCTCTCCTGTTTGGTATCTACTTCTCTGAAGTGCAGGCTAACACAGAAGGTCTTTGGCTAACAAAGTTTGCAGATGACTGCAAACTAGGAGCCATAATCGAAACTCCTAACGATGAGGACAAACTACAAAAGGGCCTCACTGAGACAGATTCCTGGTGTCAAAGCCATGGCCTGAAGCTCAATGCCAAAAAGTGTATTGTCATCCCCTCTGGTAAAAACTCTGTACCCATGAACTACCACATAGCTGGTAGTCTACTTAATTCCGAAAATGTGATAACAGACCTTGGGACACAGGTGGACAGAAGTCTCTCCTTTGATAATCACATCGCCACAGTGGTCAGGAAATCCTTCTACTTGGCTCATCTCATCACAAAAGGATTCTCATCCAGAAAAAAAAAGAGGTCATTGTTCCCCTCTACTCATCACTCATTAGACCCATTATAGAGTACAACGCCCCTTTTGGTATGTACCTCACAAGACAGCTACAACAACTGGAAAGACCACAGAAATACCTCACAAAGAGGATTATTGGCCTCAAACAGATGCCCTATGCAGACAGTCTCAAAAAACTACAGCTTTACTCCATCGCATATCGCCTACTCAGGGGCGATCTCTGCCTAACATACAAAGCTATGTCAAACCCAGAGCTGTTGGACATGCTGCACTTAAAGAAATCCCAATCCCTCCGAGCTAAACGCTCTAGGGACCTAAACCTTGTCACTACAATAAACAGAACATGCTGGAGGGATAGATTCCTGTCCCAGAGACTTCCAATACTCTGGAATAGACTACCTATGCCAAACAGAGCTCCCCATTAGCACTCTTCAAGAAAAATCTTGATGATTGGATGGGAAATGGGAAATTCACCCCGGGTATCACTTCTGTGGCTCTGCTCGACAGGGACACAGGAAAATAATTTTCTTGGGTGGCGAAAGCCAGGGTACATTTTTTGGCTAGGCTTGTATGGACCCTAGGGCCGATAGCCTAGTACCTACCTATGAACCTATGAAAATGGTGTCGGCTGCATCTTATATACCCCTGTCGCACTGACGTCAGGGAGGAGGCGACAGCAACCGACGCCGGACCAAAACTTTGGAACTCAGGCCGACTGGGGAACCGCCTAACGGCAGGATAACCCAAGTGTAATGACTGCAGCAGTGTAATACGATTAACATCAGTATGTGTAGAGTGAAACCTACAATGTAAAATATAATTAACTTTTAAAAGGAAACTGGTAAACAGTTCAGTGAAAACAAATGAAGTCTGAAACTGTAGGAAGTGAACAGTTAAATACATGTAGCTGCCTTCCCAACAACCTTAATTTTAATTTATTAAATATGTATATGAGGATATTAGATACTGTTATCTGTGCTAGCATGACTGGCTGAAGTTTTGTAAACAACTGTAAATTCCTTGTGTTACATATGACAGCATGATTAGCTATAATTTTGTAATAGGTTTATGCCTTTTGGTTATCACTCTTGACTTATGCAGGATGTTGGGCAGTGTTCTTCTGGCTGACCAGGTGTACATATTCTTTGTGGGGAGAATTCTGAATGCACCTTATGCCAGAGCCAGTTGACCTAGATGTGATGTCAGTGTGTGCAGGGGTGGGAGAACAGAATCGTCACTGTGTGCTAGGGCTGGGGGAACAGAATCTTCACTGCAGCTGTTTGTTTACTTTTCAAAGTCTGATACAAGAGTAGAATTCTCATGGCAGCTTCCGGTTATTTTTGAAAAAGATTTGCTATATAAAGCAGGTTCTGAGTCAGTTTTTTCCAAAGCTGTTTGGCAGTAGTAGTCCAGTTGTTCCCAGGAGAGTAGTTGTTCCAGTCTTTGAGGACAGACAGCCTGGAGTGTGGGCATAATTTCTCATCTTACCTTGCAGAAGTAAGAGTAAAATCTTGCCTTGCTAAGTTATTTAGATTAGACAGGGACAGTTAATCTTCAGATAGTCAGGGAACTAAAGCTAGACAGTTAGAGGTTTTCTAAAATCAATGCGAGATGTGTATTATTTTCATATTTCCTGTGTGTGAAACTCTGATTTTTATTAGAATCAGTCATTCAGTACTTACACGTTTTAAATCCTTTTATTTATTGTTAAATGTTGTACTACCTCTCATTGTGGGTGGTTATTTAGTTAAAATTTTAATAACTTGAGTGTTTACGCTTACTGTGATAAAGGAAAGTTGTGTAAAATCTTACCATAACCTTAGATGTCCCTCTCTTCCATGTTGCAGTATACTACATGTGGGTTTACCCTTCTTCCTCTCCAGTTGTACTGGCCAGGTTTCCAAAGATTTTCAGTACCTCTAGGTGTTGTCGGACGTCTGACGTGGCAGCTGGAACGTGGGCCATAAAAAGTGACGTCTGCACACACCAGCCCTCAGAACTTAAGAGAGGCCCCAGTCGGAGCCAGTCCTGTAAGGGCATTGCCTGTACATTGTCATCCAGGAGAGCAAGTGCAGTCTGACAAGAAGGGAGGGTGGGAGGGAAGGAATACTGCAACATGGAAGAGGAGGAAATCTAAGGTCATGGTAAGATTTTGCACAACTTTCCAATGTCCTCCTATTCCAATGTTGTAGTATTCAACATGTCAGTGAGTGCCAAAGCTCACTGAGGATTGGGGGTGGGGTGGGGTGGCTTGGATGATGTTTCCAGGAATCTGTGTAGACAGCCCTGGAGATATGGTCTAATTTGTAGAGTTTGGTAAATGTGTGCACTGAGGACCAAGTGGTGCCACAAGAATGGCATTAGTGTCCAGCCCCTTGAAAAATGCTACAGAAGAAGCCATTGCTCTGGTGGAGTGGGCTTTGACATTGCCCTGTAAAGTTTTCCATTGTATAGGTAGTGGAAGGAAATGGCCCCGGAAATCCACACTGAGACGCGGTCTGTTTGCTCACAGCTTTCCCCAAGGCTCTGGAGACAAACAGATGGTCAGATTTACTAAAAGGTTTGGTTTTATGAAGGTTAAAAGTACAGTTGAGTACACTTACATAAATGTAGATGTTAGAGTGTATTCACTGTTGCAGTCCTTACAAAATGGGTTATCCGGCTCCCGGCAGCCCACAGTCGGCCAGAATACCAAAGCCTTGGTATAGGACGTTGGATGCCTTCGGCCGTAAACATGACGTCAGGTATAAAGGAAGGCAACCAACGCCATTTCCTCAGTTTTTCTTACCATAACTGTCAGGAGCCCCCAAGAAGGCTAGACCAGGAAAAGAAAATCCCTGGAAATACACCATCCACAAAACAAACAGATAGTCTGTGCCATAGAAAAAAGGGGGGTGGAGGGGGGGGATCAGGACTGCAACAGTGAATACACTCGAAAATCTACATTTATGGTCATCATAATCATCTTTCTTCGGCTGTTCCCATTAGGGGTCGCCACAGCGGTTCATGTGTTACCATTTCTTCCTGTCCTCTGCATCTTGCTCTGTCACACCAACCAACTGCATGTCCTCTCTCACTACATCCATGAACCTTATCTTAGGCCTTCCTCTTTTCCTGTTACCTTCATCCTTAGCATCTTTTTCCCAGTATACTCAGCATCCCTCCTCAGCACATGTCCAAACAAACGTAATCTTGCGCCTCTGGCTTTGTCACCAAACCTTCCAACCTGGGTAGACCCTCTAATATACTTATTCCTAATCCTGTCCACCCTCATCACACCCAGTGCAAATCTTAACATCTTTAACTCTGCCACATCCAGCTCAAACTCCTGCCTTTTTGTCAATGCTACTGTCTCCAACCCATATAACATAGCTGGTCTCACTACTCTCTTGTAGACCTTACCTTTCACTCTTACTGGTACTCATCTGTCACAAATCACTCCTGACACTCTTCTCCACCAACTCCATCCTGCCTGTACTCTCTTCTTCACCTCTCTTCCATACTCACCGTTACTGTGAACTACTGATCCCAAGTATTTAAACTCATCCACCTTCGCCACCTCTACTCCTTGCATTCTCACCATTCCCCTAGCCTCCCTCTCATTCACACACATATATTGTCTTAGTCCTGCTGACCTTCATTCCTCTTCTCTCTAGCGCATATCTCCATCTCTCCAGGGTCTCCTCCACCTGTTCCCTACTCTCACTACAGATCACAATGTCATCTGCAAACATCATAGACTCCTGTCTGATCTCGTCTGTCAACCTGTCCATCACCATTGCAAATAAGAAAGGGCTCAAATGCATCCGTCACTCCCACCGCAGACCTCACCACTGTCAAGCTACCCTCATACATTATCCTGTACCACTCTTACATACTTCTCTGACACTCCCGACTTCCTCATACAATACCACAACTCCTGTCTAGGCACCCTGTCATATGCTTTCTCTAAGTCTACAAAAACACAATGCAACTCCTTCTGACCTTCTCTGTACTTCTTCATCAACACTCTCAGAGAAAACATCACTTCTGTAGTGCTCTTTCCCGGCATGAAACCATACTGTTGATCACTAATCACGTCCCTTCTTAACCTAGCTTCCACTACACTTTCCCATAACTTCATGCTGCGACTGATCAATGTAATCCCTCTGTAGTTACTACAGCTCTGCACATCACCCTTATTCTTAAAAATCAGTACCAAATCACTTTCTCCATTCCTCAGGCATCCTCTCACTTTCAAAGATTTCATTAAACAATCTGGTTAAAAACACCACTGCCATTTCACCTAAACACCTACACGCTTCCACAGGTATGTCATCTGGACCAACAGCCTTTCCCTTCTTCATCCTCTTCATAACTATCCTTACTTCCTCCTTGCTAATCCATTGTACGTCATGATCCACTATCCCCACATCATCCAACCTTCTCTCCTTCTCATTCTCTTCATTCATCAACTCCCAAGTACTCTTTCCATCTCCTCAACACACTCTCCTCGCAAGGGAGTACGTTTCCCTCATTATCCATTATCACCTTTACCTGCTGCGCATCTTTCCAAGCTCTTTCCCTCTGTCTAGCCAATTGGTACAGGTCCTTTTCTCCCTCCTTAGTGTCCAAGCTTTCACACAACTCTTCATATGCCTTATCCTTAGCCTTCGCCACCTCTCTCTTTGCCATGCACCTCATCTCCTTATACTCCTGTCTACTTTCTTCATCAGACAATCCCACTTCTTTGCCAACCTCTTTCTCTGTATATCTCCTGTACTTCCTCACTCCACCACCATGTCTCCTTGTTGTCCTTCCTCTGTCCAGATGTCATACCAAGCACCTTTCTAGCAGTCTCCCTCACTAGCTCTGCTGTAGTTACCTAGCTATTTGGCAATTCTTCACTGCCACCCAAGTGCCTGTCTTAACTCATCCCTGAACTCCACCTCACAATTACCCTTTTTCAATTTCCACCATTTGATCCTTGGTGCTGCCCTCACACTCCTCCTCCTCTTCTTGATCACCGTCATCCTACAAACCATAATCCTATGCTGACTAACTACACTTTCCCCAGTCACCACTTTACAGTCTCCAATCTCCTTCAAACTGGCCCTCCTACATAAGGTATAATCCACCTGTGTGCATCTTCCTCCACTCTTGTATGTCACCCTATGCTCCTCCCTCTTGTTAAAATACGTATTCACCGCAGCCATGTCCATCCTTTTCGCAAAATCCACTACCATCTGACCTTCTGCATTCCTTTGTTTAACACCATACCTACCCCATCACTTCCTCATCCCCTCTGCTCCCTTCACCAACATGCTGATTGAAATCTGCTCCAATCACCACTCTCTCACCCTTGGGTACAGTCATTACCACTTCATCCAACTCTCTCCAAAATTTTTCTTTCTCATCCATCGCACACCCAACGTGTGGAGCATATGCACTAACATTCATCATTACACCATCAATTTCCAGCTTCATAAACATCACTCTATCAGACACTCTTTTCACTTCCAAAACACTCTTAGCATACTGCTCCTTCAGGATAATTCCTACGCTATTTCTCCTCCCATCCACACCATGATAAAAACATTTGGACCCACCTCAAATACACCTAGCCTTACTCCCCTTCCATCTGGTCTCTTGCACACACAATACCCCAACCTTCCTTCTGTCCATCATATCAGCCAGCTCTCATCCCTATACCAGTCATACTGCCAACATTCAAAGTTTTGACCCTCACTACTACAGTCTTTGCCTTTCTCCTCTCTTCCTGCCTTGGGCCATGCCTTCCTCCTCTTCTCATTCTTAGGCCAAAAGTAGCCCATTTCCACCCTCACCCTGTTGGCTGACAGTACTGGTGGTGGTCGTTAACCCGGGCCTCGACCGATCCGGTATGGAAATAATTACAGGTGTCCGCATTAATTATTTGGCAAAGTTTTATGCCGGATGCCCTTCCTGACGCAACCCTCCCCATTTATCCGGGCTTGGGACCGGCACAAAGAAATGCACTGGCTTGTGCACCCCAGTGGCTAAGTGTATACAACTGTACTATATTCATCGTGTTTCACTGTTGCAATCCTTACAAAATGCGTCGATTCCCAAAACCCAAAGAAAAAAGGGAGGAGGAATACAGTACGGTTGTGTACACTTACCATAAATGTAGATGTTAGAGTGTATTCACTGTTGCAGTCATTACATTTGGGTTATCTGCTTGCAGGTTGCACTCAGCCTGAATAACAAAGTCTTGGGTCCTGCGTCGGTTGCTGTCCCTTCTACCATGACGTCATGTCGTCAGGAGTATAAAACAAGCAGCTGACGCCATTGCATCAGTTTTTCTTGCCCCAGATGTCAGGTGCCCCCCTAATGGGGAGCAATTAAATATACAAGTACGATATACCACCAACAAAAAAGCAAACACACCAAAAAAGGCTTTTAAGCATAGTAAAGGAAAGTAGAGGTATAGCCAAAAGAAGTTAGGGTAACCAGGACTGCAACAGTGAATACACTTGAACATCTACATTTATGGTAAGTGTACACAACTGTACTATGTTCTTCGTGTTTCACTGTTGCAGCCATTACATTTGGGTAGATTCCCAAAGCTATGGTTGGGAGGAGGAATTTAGATAGAATTAGGAACAGCTATAAGGCCCTGCAAGACTGCGCCAGCTCTGGATTTAGAGAAAATTGGCAAATGATAATGCTTGGTGTAAGTATGCACAGATATCCAGGTAGCAGCTTCTAGGATGTCCCTGGTAGGGACACCTCTGAGAAAGGCTGCAGAGGTAGATGCAGCCCTGGTGGAGTGAGGTCTGATCCCCTGGGGGACAGGTTTTCCACGGTGCTTATAGCAGCATTTATGCAATGGCCTATCCATTTAGAAATGGTTTGCTTTGAAATAGCCTTCCCCTCTGCCCCTGCAGCAAATGCCACCAGCAGTTGTTCAGGTTTACTTTGAGGTTTAGTCCTGTCCAAGTAGAATCTCAGTTGTCTGTGCACATCTAAGGAATGCAGTATCCGTTCCTCTTTGTTCTGTGGATTGGGAAAGAAGGTTGGCAAATGAATAGGCTGATTAAGAGCCACACTGGATACCACCTTGGGCATGAAGGATGGACTGGTTCTGAGGGACACCCTGTCCGCATGAAAGATGATGAAAGGATCCACAGCCATAAGGGCCTGTAATTCAGATACCGTTCTAGCTGAAGTGATTGCCAAAAGGAAAGCTGTTTTCCAAGAAAGAAACTAAGTCTGCAGTAGCAGCTGTCTCGAAAGGAGGTAGAGTGAGTTTATCCAAAACTCAGTTAAGGTCCCAGGCTGGGATTGGAGCTCTCCTGGGTGGTCTCAAATTTTTGGCCCCTCTGAGGAACTGCTTGAGCATTGGATGAGAGAAGAGGGGAGGTTCTGTGCTATAATGAGCTGAAATGGCTGAGGCGTGGATTTTAATGGAGGAAAAAGACAAGCCCTTGTGAAGCATCTCAGTTAAGTATTGTAAAATCTGAGGTAAATTGGGCGCTGCTGTGCTCATCCCTTGAGATTGGTTCCAGGTATAGAATCTTTTCCATTTTTCAGCATAAGATTTTCTAGTACTAGGCCTCCTTGCCTCTAAAATGATATCCATCACAGGTTTACTGAAGGATGGTTGAGAGATTATGTAATTAGCCAGGCTGCAAGGTTCAGTGTTAGAAGCTGAAGGTGCAGAATCTGGTTCTCCTGCCGAGACAACAGGGAAGGAGTCTGAGGCAGGTGCCATGGGGATAACCGTGACACACTGCACAGGAGGGGGTACCACTGTTGGCGTGGCCAGTCTGGAGAAATCAAAATCATCCTTGGTTTGCCCTGTTTTGATTTTTAGTAGTACTTTGGAAAGCAGAGGCAGAGGGGGGAAAGCATAGACTGATAGGTTTTTCCAGCTGAAGGACAGAGCATCCACTTTCCAGGCTTGTTTGTGGGGAGTCCTTGTGCAAAATTTGTCCAATTGGTAGTTCTGGGGAGAGGCAAACTGGTCTATACCTGGGCTCCCCCATTTGCTTGTCAACATGCTGAAAATCCTTGGTTCCAGTTTTCACTCGTGTGGGTCCATGAGGTTTCTGCTTAGTCCGTCTGCCAGTGTACTTAATTTTCCTGGCAGGAATTGAGCTGGTAGGTGCACTTGGTAGTTCAAGGCTGTGTTCTACAATGCCATGGCTAGTCTGCAGAGGGGGTAAGAATGTGTACCCCCCTGCTTGTTTAAGTACCACATAACAGTGGTGTTGCCCGTCTTTACCATAAGCTGTCCTGGAAGAATGTGGTCCTTGAAGGCTGTCAGAGCATTCTGTACAGCTAACATTTCTTTTTGATTGATATGCAGGTGCATTTGACTTGGGTTCCATTTGCCCTGAATGCACTTCCCTGCCAGGTGAGCCCCCCATGCATAGTCTGATGCGTCTGTTAGGGTTTGGGCAGCAGGGGGTGGTGTGAAAGGTAGTCCCTTGTTTTGGTGGCAGGCCTCTGCCCACCAAAGAAACTCTAGGTGTAGGCAAGGTATGATAGGAATCATTGCTTCTAGATCCTGAGAATGTTGACACCATAGGCTTTTTAGATACCACTGTAGTTTCCTCATATGCAGTCTTGCATATGGAATTAGAAGAATGCAGGAGGCCATGACCCCCCAAGGCTTGCAGTATTTGTCTTGCAGATAGCAGGGTTTTTGTGGCCACTTGTTTGAAGTAGGCTGTCAAATGAATTTGTTTCTCTGGCGTGAGGTAAGCCATCTGGGAAGTTGTATTCAACCTTGCTCCCAGGAATATAATTTGTTGACAGAATACCAGATGTGATTTTTTTTCGTTTATGGTGTACCCCAGACAAGTTAGAACCATTTGTACAAAGGCCAGATGATTCAAAAGTATGTCTTGGGTTTCTGCCTGAATTAGACAGTCATCCAGGTATGGGTATATTTGAATATTTCTTTGCCTGCAAAATGCAATAACTGGAGCTAGGCACTTTGTGAATACCCTGGGCGCAGTAGATAAGCCAAAGTGCAGTGCAGAGAACTGAAAGTACGTGTAGCCTGCTTTGAAGCATAGGTATCTTCTGCAAGATTCCCTGATTGGGATGTGCAGGTATGCTTCTTTTAAATCTAGTGTTGCCAACCAGGCATCTTTGCCTAGCATAGGAAGTAATTGAAGAGTCAGCATCTTGAATTTTGGAATTTCCAAAAAGGTGTTTAGAGTAGACAGGTCCAGGATAGGATGCCATGAATTGTCTTTTCAGGGTACCAGGAAAAGTCTCGAGTAGAAACCTTGTCCTTTTTCCTCTTCCGGTACCAGTTGAATAACCCCCATGCTTGAGAGAGAAAGTACTTCTTCTTGGGCCTCTGCCCATCGATTTGGGGTAGGTCCAGCCACCCGCTTGGTGTTGGCAACGCGCGGAAGTGAAATCTGTATCCCTGGGACACTATATTTAAAACCCATTTGTCCTGGGTAATGAGTTCCCAGTTCTTAGCATGAAGAGTAATCTTTCCCCCCAAAAGGGGCTGTCAGTTGATAAGTGCTTGGAAATTTTTAATGGAAGTCACTGAGACAGTTTACCATAGGGGGAGTCTTATTACTCCCAGATTTGGAAGTGGAGGCCCCCCACTGCTTAGTCCTGTGTGTCCCCTGGGGCTTTTGCTGTGTCTGGGTTTGGCTTGAGAAGACCTGGAAGGGGCCGGAAAGGACCAATTCTTAGAGGGCCAGTGCCTACTAAATCTTGGAGGCTGAACTTGTAAGAAATCTTTTAACAGTTTGCATAGATTTAGCTTTATCCTAAATCTTTTTAAGAACTTCCTCAGCCTTGTTGCCAAACAGGTGGTCCTTATTCAAGGGAGCATCCAACACTTTAGCTTTAACACGATCAGGCAAGGATTGCTCCTTCAACCAAACATGCCTTCTGAGCACAGACCCAGTAACAGCAGCCCTGCAAGAGGCCTCTAATGAATCAAAACCACATTGCAAAGTATGTTTTCCAACTTGTTTATCAGAATGCATTAAATCCTGTAACTCTTTTATTTTCCACACAGTCAGGAATCAACATCAGTTTCTGTTTAAGCAATCCAATAACATGTTGCTGATACTTTAACATATGAAACTGGCAGTTTAAAGCCGTAATGGCCAAGGCTGCAGAAGTGTAAACCTTCTTACCCCATCTATCCAGCGCCCTGGAGTCTCTATCAGAAGGGGTAGGATTTTTAGCAGTAGAAGCCTTATTGCCCTTGGGCCCCTGTGAAAGTGTCTCTGGATCCGCAACATAATTTTTAAAAAGGAACTTGTGCGACTCAGGGACCCTGTAGTATCTCTGTCAGGTTTTCTGGGAGCAGGAGGCAAGGAATCAGGGGCCAAACTAGACTCCGAAAAAGCATCAACAAGGTCTAGTACAAGAGGAATAGCTAAAGGCCTAAGCTGAGGTAGGAGTAAGAAATCTCTAAGCCAATTTTTTTTGAATCAGAAAAATCTTGGCTTTCCCAGTGGAAATGCTCCCTTAGAGTATGCAAGGTTCCCCCAAAAGAAAAATCCTCTGGAGTGGAAACAGAGGGAATGGAGTCCTTTGCATCAGAATCCTCATAAGTAAAGGGCAAATCTAGATCATCAGAAGAATCAGAAAAAACAGAATCCTGGTCAGAAGACTCAAACAACTTCAGTCCTATGCCTCTTAGAAAGGGGGGAGGGGGGATGGCTACCCCTGATTAGAGTTATTAAATCTTCAGCCATTCTTATCATTTGTTTTTTAGGCATAGAGGCCTAAGCATGTGGCCTGGGTGCCAGTTTTTTAGGTATGGTTCGAGATTCAGGCCTAAGTGAAGAAGGAGGCGTCAGTTTAATATGCAAGTCCATAGGCCTGAATACACCATCTGAAGCCGGTGCCTGCACAGCGGCTCCGGACCCATCCAAGGTAGAGACATCCGCGGGTTCCATAGTTGAAGCATCTTGTGGCATACCGGACTCTGAATGGGTCTCAGTAGAGGCCTGCGAATCAGAAGTAGCGGGTATCAGGGGCAGCAAAAGTGTCTCACTGAGTACCAGCGAACTGGTGACTGGCTTAGGAGAAGCGTCGTCGGCAGTTTTGGACCTCGACGGCCTGTGTCTGTCTTTATCTTTGCGTTTTTTTCAGAATCCCAGTAGTCAGATGGCTAACAGATGACATTTCTGGATAATTAAACCAAGAACTGAAATATTTAGAGGCAAAAATATACTGACGATGGACAGTGCGTTGATTAAATAAAGCACAAAACCGACAGCAAGGTACATCGTGGTCAGGGCCTAGGCAAGGAATAAAGTACGAATTAAAATCTTTATGAGGTATTTGCTTTCCACAAGTAATGCAATTATTAACTTTTGCTGACATCGGTAAGGAGCAAGAAAAATATTCCCCAACGGGGTACTTAGCTTTAGTTGAAGACTTCGGTTCTGAGACTCGAAAATGAGAATTTCAGGAGTTGGCCAACCAGCACTTGCGAACTGCTTTGGGCACCGCACGGTAAGAAAGACTGATGTAATGGCGTCGGCTGCATGTTTTATACCCCTGACGTCATGGAAAAAGGGACAGCAACCGACGCAGGACCCAAGACTTTGTTAATCAGGCCGACTGAGGGCTACCTGCAAGCAGATAACCCAAATGTAATGACTGCAATAGTGAAACACGAAGAACGTCCACTATTTAAGGGTTGGTAAGGATGCCCTGCAACACTGCAGTGGCAAAACCAGCCCTGGATTTAGAAAACAAAGGTAAATTGCAATGCTTTAGTGTGAACAGAAGTCCAAGTAGCTGCTTACAGGATGTCCTTAGTAGGTACACCTCTCAAAAAAGCTGCTGAGGTGAAAGTTGCTAGTAGAATGGGTCTTGATGCTCTGTGGAGGAACCTTGCCATGCTGCAAGTAACAAAAGTTAATACAATGGGCAATCCATTTAGAAATTTTCTATTTAGAAATAGCTTTGCCTTGAGCTCCAGATGCAAAGCTGACCAACAACTGGTCAGACTTCTGAAAAGTTTTAGTCCTGTCCAGATAAAATCAAAGCTGTCTATGCACATCAAGGGAGTGAAGAAGTCTTTCTCCTCTATTCTGAGGTTTAGGAAAGAAGGTAGGCAGGAGGATAGAGTGATTAAGAATCAAGCTAGAAACCACCTTAGGCATAAAGGAAGGATTAGTTTGAAAGGAAACCCTATCCGCATGGATGATGATGAACGGCTCTACTGCCATTAAGGCCTGCAGCTCAGAAACTCTTCTAGCTAAAGTAATGGCCAGAAGAAAAGCAGTTTTCTAGGAAAGAAACCTTAAATCGGCTGAGGCAGCTGGTTCAAAAGGAGGCAGAGTAAGTTTCTCAAGCACAAAATTAAGATCCCAAGCAGGAGTAGGTGCCCTTCTTGGAGGTTTTAAATTGCTAACCCCCCCGAGGAACTGCTTCATCAAAGGATGAGAAGACAGGTTGTTCAAAGGAACAATAAGCAGAAATCGCTGAGGCATGAATCTTGATTGAAGAAAAGGAAAGCCCACCATTAAGCAAGCCTGCCAGGTAATCAAGAATAAGAGGAAGAGAAGGTTGAGAAGAGTCTTCCCCTCTAGCGTACATCCAAATACAGAATCTTTTCCATTTATCTGCGCAAGATTTCCTAGTGCTAGGCCTCCTAGCCTCACGAAGAACCTCAACCACCTGTTGAGATAGATTTATACTATGAGCCACGCTGCCAAATGCAGAGTCTGAAGATGAGGATGTAGAAATTTTCCCTCTTCCTGAACCAAGAGATCTGGTATCAGGGAAAGATGCCAAGGCTGAGACTGGGCGAGACAGCGAAGCAATGGATACCAATGCTGTCTGGCTGGGACAGTCTGGAGCTATGATAATGGCCCTTGGTTTTTTCGTCCCTTATCGTCAACAGCACTCTGGGAAGAAGAGGCAGAGGAGGGAAAGCATAAATTGAAAGCTGTGTCCAGGGGAAGGACAGAGAATCCACTATTCCAGGCTTTGTCGTGATGTTCCCTGGTGGAATATATTGGAAGAAGATGGTTGTTCGGAGATTAGAAGAGATCCATCTGGGGAGAACCCCAACGCTGAATGCTGCGACAGAAGATGGCCTTGTTCCGTTGCCACTTGTGAGGCTCCAGGACCTGCCTGCTCAACCGATCTGCCAAGGTGTTGAGTCTGCCTGGAAGAAACTGAGCTATCAGATGTAGGCCCATGGAGGGACCATCGAATCATGCTTTATCTGCACAGGGGGTAAGGGCGAGTCCCTCCCTGCTTGTTGATGTACCACATGACTGTGGTGTTGTCTGTCCTGACTAGAAGAGTTCCACGAGAAAGAAGGTGCTTGAAAGCCAGCAAGGCCTGCTGAACCGCTATCAATTCTTTCAGATTTATGTGGAAGTGAATCTGTTGGTTGCTCCAAGTCCCCTGCATGCATCGGTCATCTACATGCAGTCCAAGCGTAGTCCAAAGCATTTATGGTGAGAGTCATGCTTGCAGGAGGTGGTTGAAAAAGCAGGCCTTTGTTCTGTGAACACGCTGTCACCCACCAAAGAAACTCTGTCTGCAGACAGGGAATCAGAGGAAGTATCAAGTCTAAATCCTGTGTGTGTTGACACCAAAGGTTCTTGAGGTACCACTGTATTTTCCTCATATGCAGTTTGGCATATGGAATCATCAGAATACATGAAGCCATGAATCCCACGGCTTGCAGGAATTGCCTTGCAGCTGTCTCATGCTTAACAAATCCTTGAAGTAAGTCAAAAGCTGCATTTGTTTCTCTTGAGGGAGGAATACCATCTGGGCGGCTGTATTCAGACTCGCTTCCAGGAATACAATCTCCCTTGTGGGTACCATTCTTGACTTCCTTTCACTGAGAGTATAGCCCAAAGAGGTGAGAAGGTTCCTTACAAAATCCAAACCCTTTCAAAGTTGTTCAGTATGGACAAGTCCAGAATGGGGCGCTAGGTGCCCCCCTTTTTGGGAACCAGAAAAAGTCTTGAGTAGAAACCTTGGCCTATCTGAAGTACAGGAACTGGCTCTATTGCTCCCAGGTTCAGCAATGAAGAAATTTGCTTTTCTGTTTCTGCATTCTGAATTGGAGGAATATCTGGGTATCCTTGGTGAACAGGGCAAGTGTGAAAAGAAAACTTGTAGCCCTGGTATACCATTTTGAGTACCCATGTGTCGTCTGTGATGGTGGAACAAATGTCTGCAAAATTGGCCAACCTTCCCCCCAAAGGCAATCCTGGGCCAGCAGGGGCAGGCAGGGGGAGGGGCTGAGTCAAAGAGAATGCTTACTTTGGGAAGGTTGCTTAGATTTTGAAGAGAAAGCATGCCATTGTTTAGCCTTATGAGGAGTAGAGGTCTGTCCCCTAGAAGACCTATAATCCCTAGACCTAGTGTGTCCCACTTTACTGGGATCAGGAAAAGTCCAATTCTTAGAAGGGTAATGCCTACTAAAACGAGGAGGCTGAACTAGCAGAAAATCTTTAACAGTTTTCATAGATCTGGCTTTATCCCCCCAAAATTTTTCAAGACCTCTTCTGCTTTATCATCAAAAAGATTGTCCTTACGCAAAGGTACAGCCAGTAACTTACATTTAATAGGCCCAGAAAGGGTCTGTTCCTTGAGCCAAGCGTGTCTTCTGATAACAGATCCAGTGGCTGCTTGCCCTGCAAGAAGCCACCAAATTGTCAAAATCTCAGTGTAAAGAATGTTTAGTCACAACAGTGGCAGAATTCAATAAATCTTGTATGCCCTTACTCTCCGCCAGGGAAGGAACACTAGCGATTTTAGCCTTAATAGCCTCCAATGTATGCTGCTGAAACTTAAGCATATGAAAAAGACAATTAACAGACCTAATAGCAAGGGTGGTAGAGGTATAAACCTTTTCCCCCACCTGTCTAAGGCCCTAGATTCTCTATCAGAGGGAACAAGATTTTCTTTAACTGTAGCCTTAATACCTTTAGCACCCTGAAAAATAGTCTCTGGATCAGCAGAAGGATTCCTAAAAAGAAACTGATGAGAAACAAGAACTCTATAATACCGGTCAGGTTTCCTGGCAGCAGGAGGAACAGAATTAGGAGTCAAAGAATTCTCCATGAAAACATCAACTACTTCCAACACCGGAGGGATATAGCCAGGGGCTTATGCTGTGGTAAATCCAAGAACTCCCCAATCCTTTTCTTACACTGAGGATAGTCCTGACTCTCCCACTTGAAATGCTAAGAGTATTCAGAGCATCTCCAAAAGAAAAATCTTCTGAAGGAGAGGCAGAAGGGATAGATTCTTCTGCATCACAATCTTCAAAACCAGAATAAAGTTGAGAGTCTTCCTCTTCATTAGCAGAATTGCTGGAAACATCAGAACCTGAGGGAGACAAAACTTCAGGGGACAATTCTCTAAGTCCTCTTAGAAAGAGGAGGTTGAGAGCCCCGGATAAGAGTCAAAAGATCACCAGCCATTTTAATCATTTGTGACTGAGGAATTTGAGGGGAGGCCAGCACCTGTTTTTGAGTAAATTTGCGGTTGGAAAATATGCTAGATAGCCGGAGGGACTCGGGAGGTCTAGCCACAGTGGTAGTCTGAACCAAGGCCATAGGTCAGAGTCTGGTCTCAGGCCGAAGAAAAGAGGCCTCAGAAGCCAGGGCCTGCTTAGCGGCTCTGGATCCATCAAAGGTAACGACTGACAGAGAGTCAGAAGACAAAGTGGAAGCCTGCGGCATGGAGGACTCCAAAAAGGTCTCAGCAGAGGCCTGCGGCTGAACATCCGCAGACTGCAGGGGCTGCGAAAGCGCCTCACTGAGAACCGCTGGGCTGACTTAACTGGAACGTCGGCTAACCTGACCCTAGGCCTGACCCTAGGCCTGTCGCGATCTTTATCCTTGCGCATCTCAGGAACATTGAATGTTGGGAGACCAGAAGACGCCATACCGATGAACCTAGGCCACACTCCAAAATGCTTACATAAAATTTTAATTCTACGGCGTATGGTACGCGGATTAAAAGAAGCACAGAGATCACAATTAGGGGCGTCATGCTCAAGGCCTAAGGAAGTGAAACAGTAAGAATGAAAATCACGGTGCGGAATCTGTTTTCCACAGGCAAAACAGTTAACTTTCGCTGACATTCAGTAAAGCAAGAAAAGGGGGGTCACCAACGGGGTACTTAGCTGAGGATGTCTTCAACTGAAGTAGTCTGAATACAAAAGAATGTAATCAGCCGACCGGCACTCGTGCGAATTGCTTTTGCTTCGGGCTCCGCGGCAAGTAAGACTGAAGAAATGGCGTCGGCTGTCTTCCTGTACACCTGATGTCGGGTTTACGGCCAAAGGCAGCCATCATATACCAAGGCTTTGGTATTCTGGCCGA
This sequence comes from Protopterus annectens, assembly GCF_019279795.1. Classification (NCBI taxonomy): domain Eukaryota; kingdom Metazoa; phylum Chordata; order Ceratodontiformes; family Protopteridae; genus Protopterus; species Protopterus annectens. Next base: position 784,467,232 of record NC_056739.1, on the reverse strand, counting down.
CGGTGGGCTGTCAGGAGCCGGATAACCCATTTTGTAAGGACTGCAACAATGAAACAGGATGAACATCCTTAGTTGTCTAGGGAATGAAGTACTCGCTCGCTCACTATCCCCCTGCGGATTAGGGAAGAAGGTAGGCAAGTGAATGCCTAGTTCAAAGACAGGTCATTCACTACTTTGGGAGTGAATGACGGGTTAGTCCTGAGAGTCATCATGTCCAGGTGGAAGATAAGAAATGGTGGTGTAGCCATAACAGCTTGCAATTCTGAGACACTTCTGGCTGAGGTCAGGGGTACCAGTAAAACAGCTTTCCATGTGCAAATTTTATGGGAGCTTTGCCTGCTGGCTCAAAGGGGGCTAGTGTGAGTTTGTCTAATAACATAGTTAAGGTCCCGGGGGGGGGGGGGTTCCTGGGTGGTCTCAAGTGCAGTACCCCTTTTAGGAACAATTTAGCAGGGAGTCTGGATGCAAGGGGAGGCTTCAGAGGAAGCAGGCAGAGACAGCAGACAAATGTGCTTTCACAGACTAGTATGACAGGCTTGTCTGCATAAGTTCACACAGGTAAGACAGAATTAGGGGAATATCGTTTTCCAGTGGATCCAACTGTTTGAGAGACCAAATGGAAACCCTTTTTATTTATTTATTTTATTTATTTAACATTTGTTGACCGGGAAAGTCCGACTAGGTTCCACATAGCCTGTTTTCAGCGGAGGCCCGGGGAGAAATGCTCCAGATTTCTTTTCCATTTAGAAAGATAGTATTTCCTTGTGTTAGGTTTCCTGGCCTCCAGCAGGACAGTGAGCACGCCCTTGTTGTATAGGTGTCTGAATGGGATCAGAATCTCATCAGCCACAGAGTGAGGTACAAGGATTTCCACTGTGGGTGTATCTGAGGCCCCTTGTTCTGTGTGAGCAGGTCCACTGAAGAGGGCACCTTGTGGTGACTGCCCTTGGATAGGTGAAGAGGAGGGAACCAGTGCTCTCTTAGCCAGTAGGGGGTCACCAACATGATTTTGGGTGAGTCCTGCTGAATTTTCAGCAGGACCCTTTGTATCAGTGGGAAGGGGGAAATGCATACAGGAATTACCCCTTCCAGGTCATGGAGAAGGCTTCTGTTAATGTCTTGGGGTTCAGTGTCCTGATGCAGTAGCCAGGAAGCTGCCTGTTTGCGGAGGAGGCTAACAGGTCTACCTCTGGAATACCCCACTTGTGGACCATATTCAGGAATACATCTCTTTACAGCATCCATTCGTAGCTGTTTGAGGGGGTTCTGCTTAGGTAATCTGCCTGGTTGTTGTGCAGGGATGGGATGTAGGCTGCCTGGAAGGTGATCCCTTGTGTGGTAGCCAGTTCCCACACCTGCAGAGTTAGTCTGTAGAGACAGTAGGATTTGGTCCCTCCCTGCTTGCTGAGATACCACAGGACTCTGGTGTTGTCTGTGAATATCTTTAGAGAGCCCTGCTCTAGGTATGGCTGGAAGGCCTGTAGAGCCAGAAGAATGGCCCTCCATTTCTCTCACGTTTATGTGGTCTTGTCTGAGTCTGTTTGTCCACAAACCTTGTACCTTTCTTGTCCCCAGAGTCGCTCCCCAGCCCAGGTCTGAGGCATCTGTGTACATGGTTTGGGAGGGAGAGGGTGGTTTCAGAGGCAGACCTGGGTTTCGGACTCCCTGAGCCACCCACCATCTCAGTTCCTGATGCAGGCAGGGGAGCAACGGGATCCTGAACTACAGTGGGTGGGAGTGTTGGGTCCACACCGACCAGAGGTACCACTGAAACTTAGTTCTGTTGATTGTACAGCAGATATGAGGTGGTTCTGAAGGGATACCACCTTTTCTATGGGAAAAGCGAGCTTCATGAGGTCTGCTCTGATTCTGCAACCCAGGAAGACAATATTCTGTGAAGGGATGACGTGGGACTTTGGGATACTGATCAAGCATCCTAGAGACTGGAGGATAAACCAGAAGGTCCTGGGAATGGCTTAGAAGAGGTTCCCTGTTTTTTGCCTGGACTAGGAGGTCGTCTAGGTAAGGGAATATCTGAATTTCCTTTTCCCTGCAGAAGGCGATGACTGGAGCGAGGCATTTGGAGAATATCCTGGGTGCAGTAGAAAGCCCAAAGGCCAAGACACAGAACTGAAAGTGATAAAGGCCCGCCAGGAACCTCAGGTATTTCCCTGAAGGCGGGCTTTATAGGTATGTGAAAGTAAGCATCCTTTATGTCCCAGGGTTACCATGAACCCTTGTAGAAAGATGAGTGGAAAGAGAGTGGGTAGGGACAACATCCTGAAAGTAGGGACCTTTAGGAAGGGGTTGAGGCGACAAGAGGTCTAGAATTGGCCTCCATGGACCTTCCTTTCTGGTTACTAAAAAGATTCTGTAATAGAAACCTTTTCTTTTTGCTTGTGCTGGAACTAGCTCTATGGTGCCCTGAAGACGTAGGGTTTGTAGCACCTGACGGAGGGGTAGATGACTGGGGTGGGAGCTGTGGGATGCCCATCCATGATGGGGGATCCAGAACATGAAGAAGCCGTCCTGTAGGATGGACAGGACCGATTTGTCTGTGGTAATGAGTGACCATGCAGGGAGACAGTGAAAGATGGGTAGAAAGGGGGGGGGGTGGACAGGAAGGGTGAGGGCTGAAATTTTGGCATGCAGTCAGACACTACCTGCCCTATCAGGAAAGGGTGGCCTTTGGCTGGAAGGCTGAGCCAGCCTAGATGGAGAAGGCCATCTTCTAGCGGGTCTTCTAGACCAGGAAGCAGCAGGTCTGGAGGATTTCCTGATAAATTGGGTCTTGGAAGGGTAGTTCCTCTGGAACTTGGGAACAGGCAAGACCAGGATATGTTTCAAGTCCTGTAATTCTTTACCTTTCTGTTGTAAGGATTTCAAAAGGTCAGCCACGTTTTCATCAAAAGGTGCTGTGTAGACCAAAGCTGCGTCCAGGAGTTTGGCCATGAAATCCTCTGGGAGAGGCTGAGGCGTAGCCATGAGTATCGCCTTAATACTGAAGCTAATGCAGCTGACCTGGCTGAGGCTTCATCTGCATCACAGTTACACCGCAATGAATGTCTATTCACTTGAGAGATGAGAGCCATCGGGGAGGTCAGGGAGGCCTTGTCTGCACAATCATGGATGTTTTCTTGACTCTTTAAGAGTCTTTGTGTAGGAGAGCTAAAGAGTATTTAGTCATAAGAGTTTGGTAGTTTGTGGCCCTAAATGAGAGGGTGGCCGAAGTATACATTTTTTTTCCCCAACCTCGCCATGGTCTTGCTGTCTTGTCAGCTGGAAGGATTGTAATAGTAGTTCGCAGTTTGGAGGCCCTGTCCGTAGAGATGGAAATGGTGGCTGGGTCAGCAGGGGGGCATTTAAGGAGACATTTCTCCATCTCAGGGACTTTATACAATCTGTCTGTTCTCTGAGTAGCTGGAGGTTGAGAGACCATGTTAGTGGATGCTGAGACAAAAGCATCCAGAAAAGCAGGTTGGATGGGAGGAACAGCAGGACTGGGAGCATCCAATTGGATGAGGTCATAAAACCTTTTCTGAACATCAGACATATCAGAGGATTGTCACTTAAAGTGATCTTTCATTTTATTAATAGTTTCCCTAAATCCAAGATCCTCTACAAGTGAGTTAAGTTCAACAGAGCTCTCCTTAGCAAAACGATACCTCAAGGAGGATGAGATCTGGAAGGAGTAGGAAAGAGAATCCTCACAGGAGTCAGATAATCCCTCTTCCTCGAAGTGCTCTACCCTCCTTTCCTGGGTTGGAGGTCTGTGACTAAGGAGGGGAGGAGCAGAGGCAGAGGGGCTTTGCCTAAGGGCCATAAAGCCATTGAATAAGCTCTGGCTGAAGGCCTACCAATCTGCCATGCTTTCAGAGGTAGGAATAAGGTGTCTTGTCTTCTCTTTTTTTCTTCAAAGACCTAGCCAGAGTTTGGCTAGGAATAGGCCTAGGGTCACTGACTGGAAGAGCGGAGGCGGCGTCCAGTGAACTCTGACTGAAAGCTGTCCCCCCTGGCGTCAAGAGAAGGCGCCTGTAAAACTTCTGTGGACGTGTCTTCTGCTTGAGATTTTGCTACTTCCTCAGAGGTACCCACTATATCTGTATCGGCAGATGCCAGATCCTCGGTCAAGCTAACGTCTGCTACAAACTGAGGTATGGCAGCTAGAGGTGCAGCGGAAGAAATAGGCTGCAAGGAATTGGTGTTCTTCCTAGGCGGTTTTGGATGGGTCATCAGGCGCGGCCTCCATTCCTAGCGCGGTTTCAAGTGTTAATTTTCTTAGCACAGGCTTAGGACTTGTAAACGGCGGCGTTAAGGTCTTCGGGACAAACGAACAGCAAATGGTGCAGCTCTGGTGGTTGTGTTCCCTGCCTAGACAAGAGAGACACTGGTCATGTGTGCCTTTGTGGGGAATCTGCTGACCGCACTTGTCCTTACTGGATGACATTAACAGACTATAATAAACAAGACTGGACTGAAAGAATCCCCAATGGGGTACTTAACTGAGAATTTTGATCTGACGTCTGCGAGGAGCCCCTGGTGCATGACTGGCGGCTGAAAAGTTATGAGGGCTGGTGCGTGCAGACATCACTTTTATGGCCCATGATCCAGCTGCCATGTCAGACGTCTGACGCGCTTAGAGGGACCGAAAATCTTTGGAAACCTGGCTGGTACAACTGGAGAGGAAGAAGGGTAAACCCACATGTAGAATACTGCAACACTGGAATAGAAGGACATCACCAGGACCACTCCAAAAAGCCTTGCTGCTTTGGATACATGCTACCATTAGTTTCAATATCTACTTTAACAAATATAACTGAACACCCCTTTTGAAGTGTATTGTGGTATTTGACTGGTGGCAGCTACTACCTTATAATTTGGGCAAAGAAATACAGCAGGTAGATCTGTGTCAGTCTTTAACAAATGTATGCGTATGCATGAATATCAGACATTTAAGAGTGAGTATGTCAAATACCTAGAACTGGGACACGGTGTTCCGCAGTGGCTAGTGTGGAGTCTCATTTGGGGACCTACTTGTGGGATACTCCACCTCAGGCAGCCCGAATGTCTGGCTCCTATGCTAAAACTTAAGCCTGGTTGCTGTCAGGCGAGTGAGACGTCACATGCAGGGCCATATACTGTGGGCCATAAATGTGATGTCCGCATGCACAGACCTCAGTACTGACTGCCGAGTCAGACAATAGTCTAAGGATAACGAAGGATGCCATCCAAACAGGGAAAAGGTCCTGTAGGGGTGTAAGAGGGAGGGAATGTATACTGCAACATGGAAGAGAAGGGCATCTATGGTTATGGCAAGATTTTACACAAGTAATCTATGTCCTTCTATTCACATGTTGCAGTATTCTCACTTGTGGAAAGAGTACCACAGCTCAAACAGGACAAAGGGTGGAGGAAAAAGTAACAATCTCCAGGAAATTGTGGAGGATGGCTCTTGCAAATCTTACCCTGGCTCTGGAGATGTCGTTAAATTTATTCTGCTTGGTGAAGGTATGTACAGAAAACCATGTGGCTGCTTCTAAGACAGTGGGCGTGTCCAGGCCTTTCAGAAAGTCCCATGAAGAGGCCACTGCTCTAGAAGAGTATGCTTTAACAGTGAGGAGCAACTCTCGACCATGTAAAGAGTAACAGAAGGTAACAGTTTTGCATATCTAGGAGGATATTTGTCTGTTTGGATACAGCTTTCCCCAGGGTCCCGGGGTGAGCTTATACAAAGAACTGATTGGACTTTCTAATCTCTTCAGTCTTGTCCAGATAAAACCTCAGTTGCCTGTGAACATCAAGGAATGGAGTACTCTCTCACTGTCATTCTTTGGCTTAAGGAAAAAGGTGGGCAAATGGATAGACTGGTTAAGGGATAGTACATTGACCACTTTGGGCATGAAGGAGGGATTGGTACACAGAGTTACCTTGTCTCTGTGGAAGACAGTGTAGGGTGGGAATGGCCATTAAGAGCCTGCAGCTCAGAGACTCTCCTAGCTGAAGTAAGGCTACAAACAAGACAGTCTTCCAGGTACACATCTTTAAAGTGGCAGAAGCTGCCAGTTCAAAGGGGGCAGTGGTAGATTTTTCTAGTACGAAGTTCTGGTCCCATGGAGGAAAGATCGGTTTTCTTGGTGGTCTAATATTGGGAACCCCCTTAAGAAAAAGTTTAACTTCCAATCTCGATAATGGGGGGAATCAATAAGTAAGCAGGCTGAAATGGCTGACAAATGAACTTTCACTGAGAAGTATGAAAGTTCTGACTTCAGGAGCTCACACACACAGGCTAGGGCTAGAGGAACATACGCTTGGAAGGATTCTACCAGCCTTTGAAGACACCAACTGGAGAACCTGTTCCATTTTGATTAACAGCATCTCATGGTAGTGGGTTTCCTGCAGGACAGATAGCATGTCCTCAGAATAGAGGTGTCTAAAAGCGATCCGAAGTTTATCACCAACAGGGTTAGGCCAAGGGTTTTCAGAAGAAGAATGGGGGTTCCCTTCTGTTGCGTGAGCAGGTCCGCCTTGTGAGGCAACTTGTGGTGACTGCCCTTGGCAAGTGTTAGAAGGGGGAACCAATGCTGCCTTGGCAAATAGGGGGTGCCCAGCAAGATTTTTGGTTTGTCCTTCTGAATTTTCAGCAGGACCTTCTGAATGAGCGGGAAGGCATAAAGGAACAGCCCACTCCAAGAAATTGAAAAGGCATCCACTTTCTATGTTAATAGGGATGGGAGTCTGGAGCAGAATAGCTGTAGTTGTCTGTTCAGAGGGCAAGCAAACAGACCTATCTGTGGGGTGCCCCATCAGTGGACAATATCTAAGAAAACATCTCTGTGCAACAGCCATTCGTGATGTCAAGAGAATGATCTGCTGAGGGCATCTGCCTGAGGATTGTCCTGAGATAGGATGCAGACCATCTGCAGTGTGACATTGTACCTGGTGGCCAACTCCCATGCCTGTATTGCTAATCTGCACAGTAAGCAGGATCAGGTCCCCCCCCCACTACTTGTTGATGTACCACATTATAGTGGTGTTGTCTGTGAAGATTTGAAGAGGACCAGGTTGCATTAGGAGGAGGAAGGTCTTTAGAGCTAGAAGGAGAGCAATCATTTCCCTCGCACTAATATGCTTCCTCTGGAGGGAGGGCTTCCACTGAGCCTGTACCTTGAGACCGTTCATAGTGGCCCCCCATCCCAGATCAGAGGCATCTGTGTGCATGAATTGCACTAGATTAGTGGTGTGCAGAGGAAGGCCTGGGTTCTGGCTTATTGGTTGGATCCACCAACTCAACTCTTTCTTCAGGCAGGGCAGGAAGGCCACCTGAAATTCCAAGCAGTGACAGGTTGGAACCAGACATTTTCAAGTACCACTGGAATTTCCTCATGTGCAACCTGGCAAGAGGCAACATAGGAAGAATAGATGCCATGAAGCCTAGAAGACGGAGGAATTGCATGGCAGAGATGTGGTTGACTGGAAGTAACTCTTGGAAGTAGCTGTTTAGGGAATAGACCTAGTCTTGAAGAAGGAAGGATTTTCTTAGGTTAAGAGTAAACCCCAGACTTACAAGGAGGGACATAGTGAATTGCAGATGTGCTCTGAGAATACTTGCCTCTTGTGCTTGGATGAGGAGGGCATCCAGATAAGGGCAAATTTGTATGCCTTCTGTTCAGCAGTAGGCTACTGCTGGGGCAAGACACTTTGTGAAGACCTTGTAGATAAACCAAAGGGCAAAGCAGTAAACTGAAAGTGTGACGATGGCACAGCAAAGCGTAGAAATCTCCCGTAGTGTGGGTGAATGGGGATATGGAGGTATGTCTCCTCCGGGTCCAAAGTGGCCATGAAAGCACTGGGTGTCAGTACTGGAAGAAGGGTCTGAAGGAATAGGATAGCATACGGAAGGAAGGTACCTGCAAGAAGGGGTTTAACAGGGACAAGTCCAGTGCAGACCTCCAAGGGCCCTCCTTTTTTGGGACCAGGAAAAGCCTGGAGTTAATCCCTTGACCCTCTTGGTCTGCGGGAACCCTTTCTACAGTCATCAGTGATGGAGAATCTCGGATGATCTGGGGTATCAGGTGGAGGTGTTTTTCTGGAGGGAGGGGAATGCCTTTTGGAAAAGTTTTTTTGTGACAGGTCATAAAGTACCCTTTTTCCATGACTGAGAAGACCCAGCAGTCTTGCCAAACAGGAAGACAGTGAGAGAGGCAGGTAGAAAGGGGAAGGTGGTTTAGGCAGTCACACATTATTTGGACTGTCTGGAAAGGGCTGCCTGGGGGTGGATTGGGAAGAGGCAGTCCTGGGGATGAAGATTTTCTAGACCCTTTCCTGTGTTTTGAGGAAGGAGCAGGTGCTCTCCTAACAAAGGTGGCTTTAGCAGGGTACTTCCTACAAAATTCTGGAACTGGTGAGACCAATAAATGTTTGATGTCCTGAAGTTCCTTGCTTTTTTCCCTGCAAGCTTTTGAATAGTTCTGGAGACTGCTTGCCAAAGAGGAATTTATTGTCCAGGGGAGCATCAAAGATCTTGTTTTTGAAATTATCAGGGAGGCGTTGTAGTCTGAGCCAGGGACACCTGCGCAGTACAGAGGATGAGGCAGCTGATCTGGCTGAAGCCTCAGCAGCATCACAGCTGCATTTTATAGAATGTCTGGCAACTTGTGCTGCTAAAGAGTGCTTAGAGGTAAACCTGGGGTTTGGAAGGGGAATCAGGCAAGGAAGAGAGTAATAAAGCTGCCTGAGAGACCGCGTCCAAGGCATATTTAACCATGTGCGTCTGGTAATTAAAAACCCTGAAGGCCAGGGTGGTTGAAGTATAAATCTTTTTTTCAAGCCTATCACTTTGCTGTCTTTGTCGGATGGCAGAAGGAAGGAGGAGGGAATCTGCCTGTCTGGAGCCACGGCAATAACAGCTGGGTCGGCCATAGGTGGCTTAATGAAGTACTTGTGCTCATCAGGGACTTTGTAGAATCTATCCGGCCTTTTAGGGGCTGGAGGCTGGAATTCAAGGGTCTTACAGGTTGAAGCAAAAGCATCCAAGTAAGCTGGAATCACATGGGGAATAGCAGAGGGAGAGGGAAACCATCTGTAAGAGTTCAAAATATCTCTTTTGCACCTCAGTCATTTGAGTGGCATCCCACTTGAAGTACTCCCTCATTTTGGAGATAAATTCCCCAAAGGTAACATCTTCAGGTGTGGAGTCTCCTTCCTGGTGGTCTTCGTCTGGAGAACGTACAGTTGTGTACACTTACCATAAATGTAGATGTTAGAGTGTATTCACTGCTGCAGTCATCACATCTGGGTTATCTGCTTGCAGTAGCCCTCAGTCGGGCTCATTAATAAAGTCTTGGGTCCTGCGTCGGCTGCTGTCTATTCTTCCATGACGTCAGGTAGTCAGGGGTATAAAACATGTAGCCGACACCATTACATCAGTTGTTCTTGCCCCAGATGTCAGGTGCCCCCATAATTGGAAGCAATAAAATAAATATATACAAGGATATACCTCCAATAAAAAAGCTTTTAAGCATAGTAAAGGAGAGTAGAGGTACAGCCAAGAAAAGTCAGGGGGGTGGAGGGAGGGTAACAAGGATTGCAACAGTGACTACACTCGAACATCTACATTTATGTAAGTGTACACAACTGTACTATGTTCTTCGTGCTTCACTGTTGCAGTCATCACATTTGGGTAGATTCCCAAAGCTAAGGAAGGGAGGAGGAATCCAGATAGCATTAGGGCCAGCTATAAGGCCCTGCAAGACTGCAGTGGCAAAGCCAGCTCTGGATTTAGAGAAAATTGGCAAATGGTAATGCTTGGTGAAAGTATGTACAGAACTCCAGGTAGCAGCTTCTAGGATGTCCCTGGTAGGGACACCTCTGAGAAAGGCTGTAGAGGTAGATGCAGCCCTAGTTGAATGGGGTCTGATCCCCTGTGAGACAGGTTTTCCATGGTGCTTATAGCAGAAATGAATGCAATGGCCTATGCATTTAGAAGTGGTTTGCTTTGAAATAGCCTTCCCTTCTGCCCCTGCAGCAAATGCCACCAGCAGTTGTTCAGATTTCCTTTGAGGTTTTGTCCTGTACAAGTAAAATCTAAGCTGTCTGTGCACATCTAAGGAGTGCAGTATCCGTTCCCCCTTGTTTGTGGATTAGGAAAGAAGATTGGCAAATGAATGGACTGATTAAGAGCCACACTGGATACCACCTTGGGCAAGAAGGAGGGATTGGTTCTGACACACACCCTGTCCACATGAAAAATGATGAAAGGCTCCACTGCCATAAAGGGCCTGTAATTCAGATACCCTTCTTGTTGAAGTGATTGCTAAAAGGAAGGCTGTTTTCCAAGAAAATAATTTTAAATCTGCAATAGCAGCTGGCTCGAAAGGAGTAAAAGTGAGTTTCTTCAATACAAAGTTAAGGTCCCAGGCAGGAGTTGGGGCTCTCCTGGGTGGTCTTAAATTCTTGGCCCATGACTGTGGTGATGTCCGTCTTTATCAGTAGTTGTCCTGGATGAAGTAAGTCCTTGAATGCTGTTAGGGCATTTTGAACAGCTAGCATCTCTTTCTGGTTGGTAGAGTGAAGGGCCATCCCATGTTTTGGTGACAAGCATTTGCCCACCATAGGAACTCCTGTTGCAGGCAGGGAATTAGGGGAATCATTGTTTCCAGACTGTGTGAATGTTGACTCCATAAACTTTTTAGGTACCATTGAAGTTTCCTCATATGCAATCTTGCATACGGAATTAATAGGATTCAGGATGTCATGAAGCCCAGAGCCTGCAGAATTTGTCTTGCAGAAGACTGGGTTTTTGTTGCCATCAGTAAGTAGTCAGTTGCCTTTGTTTGTCTGGCGTAAGGTAAGCCATCTGGGCAGTTGTATTCAAGCTTGCAACCAGGAATGTTATCTTTTGAGAGGGTACCAGTTGTGATTTATTTTCGTTTATAGTGTACCCTAGGCATATTAGACGCAAACTCGAATATTTCAGTAGTCGGCCGACTGGCACTTGCGAAATGCTTCTGCTTCGGGCACCGCGCGGCAAGAAAGACTAAAGAAAATGGCGTTGGCTGCATGTTTTATACTCCTGACGACCTGACGTCATGGAAGAGAAGACCGCAACCGACGCAGGACCCAAGACTTTGGAATTCAGGCCGACTGAGGGCAACCTGCCAGCAGATTACCAAAATGTAATGACTGCAACAGTGAAACATGAAGAACATCTGCTTGAACAGTGGATGAGAGAAGAGGGGAGGTTCAGTATTATAATGAGCTAAAATGGCTGAGGCGTGAATTTTGATGGAGGAAAAGAAAAGGCCCTTGTGAAGCATCTCAGTTAAGTATTGTAGAAGCTGAGGTAAGTTGGGCGCTGCTGTGCTCATGCCTTGAGATTGGTTCCAGGCACAGAATCTTTTCCATTTTTCAGCATAAGATTTTCTAGTACTACGCCTCCTTGCCTCTAAAATGATATCCATCACTGGTTTACTGAGGGATGGTAAAGGAGAGATTAGGAAATATAGCCAGGCTGCAATGTTCAGTGTTAGAAGCTGAAGGTGCAGAATCTGGTTCTCCTGCTGAGACAACAGGGAAGGAGTCTGAGGCAGGTGCCATGGGGATAACTGGGACACACTGTGCAGGAGGGGGTACCAGTGTTGGCATGGCCAGTCTGGAGCAATCAAAATAATCCTTGGTTTGTCCTGTTTGATTTTTAGTAGTACTTTGGAAAGCAGAGGCAGGGGGGGGGGGGGAAGACATAGACGGAAAGGTTTTTTCCAGTTGAAGGACAGAGCATCCACTTATCCAGGCTTGCTTGTGGAGAGTCCTTGTGCAAAATTTGTCCAATTGGTAGTTCTGGGGAGAGGCAAACAGGTCTATATCTGGGCTCCCCCATTTGCTTGTCAACATGTTGAAAATCCTTGGTTCCAGTTTCCACTCGTGTGGGTCCATGAGGTTTCTGCTTAGTACGTCTGCCAGTGTATTTAATTTTCCTGGCAGGAATTGAGCTTGTAGGTGCACTTGGTAGCTCAAGGCTGTGTTCCACAATGCCATGGCTAGTCAGCAGAGGGGGTAAGAATGTGTACTCCCGTGCTTATGTACCACATAACAGTGGTGTTGTCTGTCTTTACCAAAAAATGTCTTGGAAGAATGTGGTCCTTGAAGGCTGTCAGAGCATTCTGTACAGCAAACATTTATTTTTTGATTGATATGCAGGTGCATTTGACTTGGGTTCCATTTGCCCTGAATGCACTTCCCTGCCAGGTGATGCGTCTGTTAGGGTTTGGGTGGCTGGGGGTGGTGTGGAAAGGTAGTCCCTTGTTTTTGTGGCAGGCCTCTGCCCACCAAAGGAATTCTAGGCGTAGGCAAGGTATGGTAGGAATTATTGCTTCTAGATCCTGAGAATGTTGACACCATAGGCTTTTTAGATACCACTGTAGCTTCCTCATATGCAGTCTTGCATATGGAATTAGAAGAATGCAGGAGGCCATGAACCCCAAGGCTTGCAGTATTTGTCTTGCAGATAGCAGGGTTTTTGTGGCCACTTGTTTGAAGTAGGCTGTCATATGAATTTGTTTCTCTGGTGTAAGGTAAGCCATCTGGGAAGCTGTACTCAAGCTTGCTCCCAGGAATATAATTTGTTGACAGGGTACCAGGTGTGATTTCTTTTTGTTTATGGTGTACCCCAGACAAGTTAGGACCCTTTGTACAAAGGCCAGATGATTCAAAAGTATGTCCTGGCTTTCTACCTGAATTAGACAATCGTCCAGGTATGGGTATATTTGAATATTTCTTTGCCTGCAAAATGCAATAACTGGAGCTAGACACTTTGTGAATACCCTGGGCGCAGTAGATAAGCCAAAGGGTAGTGCAGAGAACTGATAGTGTGTGTAGCCTGCTTTGAAGCGTAGGTATCTTCTGCAAGATTCCCTGATTGAAATGTGCAGGTATGCTTCTTTTAAATCTAGTGTTGCTACCAGGCATCTTTGTCAGCATCTTGAATTTTGGAATTTCCAAAAAGGTGTTGAGTACACAGGTCCAAGATAGGATGCCAGGAGTTGTCTTTTCTGGGTACCAGGAAAAGTCTTGAGTAGAAACCTTGTCCCTTTTCCTCTTCAGGTACCAGTTGAATAGCCCCCATGCTTAAGAGAGAAAGTACTTGTTTTTGGGCCTCTGCCCACTGATTTGGGGGTAGGTCCGGCCACCTGCTTGGTGTTGGCAACGTGTGGAAGTGAAATCTGTATCCCTGGGACATTATATTTAAAACCCATTTGTCCTGGGTAATGACTTCCCAGTTCTTTGCATGAAGAGCAATCTTTCCCCCCAAAGGGGCAGTCAGTTGATAAGTGCTTGGAAATTTTAAACGGAAGTCATTGAGACAGTTTACCATGGGGGGGGGGGTCTTATTACTCCCAGATTTGGAAGCGGTGCCCCCCCCCCCACTGCTTAGTCCTGTGTTTCCCCTGGGACTGAAACCTGGGGCTTTTGCTGTGTCTGGCTTTGGTTTGAGAAGACCTGGAAGCGGACGGAAAGGACCAGATCTTAGAGGGCCAGTAACCTACTAAATCTAAGAGGCTGAACTTGTAAGAAATCTTTAACAGTTTGCATAGATTTAGCGTTATCTTCCATCTTTTTAAGAACTTCCTCAGCCTTGTTGCCAAACAGGCTGTCCTGATTTAAGGGAGCATCCAACAATTTAGCTTTAACATGATCAGGAAAAGATTGCTCCTTTAGCCAAGCATGCCTTCTGAGCACACACCCAGTAACAGCAGCCCTGCAAGAGGCCTCTAATGAATCAAAAAGTACAGTTTTGTACCTACCATAAATGTAGATGTTCGAGTGCTAATACAGCTGCAGTAATCACAGATGGGTTCTCTGCCGTCAGGCGGGTCCTCGGTCGGCCGAATTCCAAAGTCTAGGTCCGGCGTCGGTTGCTGTCACCTTCTTTCCTGACGTCAGTGCGACAGGGGTATATAAGACACAGCAGACGCCATTTTCTTCAGTCTTTCTTGCCCCAGATGTCAGGTGCCCCCAGAAGGAAGGCAACACATAAATTATATATATAATCATGCAATGCAATATAATCAAAAATCAGTAGTTGCAAGCAAATACACCACAGAAGGATAACCCAATCAGGTTGTATGAGGAGGTGTTAGCCACTAGGCCTTTACCAAGAGGGGAAGGAGGGAGGGAAACCTGTACTGCAGCTGTATTAGCACTCGAACATCTACATTTATGGTAGGTACAAAACTGTACTATGTTCATCGTGCATACAGCTGCAGTAATCACAGATGGGTAGAATCCCAAAGCTACGCACAGGGTGGTAGGCACTAGGTGGAACTGGGAAGAGCCAGAATACCCTGCAACACAGCAGTGGCAAAGCCTGCTCTAGTTTTGGAGTATAAAGGCAGGTGGTAGTGTTTTGTGAAGGTATGTACAGAACTCCAAGTGGCTGCCTCCAAAATATCTTTGGTAGGGACTCCTCTGAGGAAGGCTGTAGAGGTAGCTGTGGCCCTTGTGGAGTGGGATCTGATGCCTGTAGGAAGAGATTTGCCATGAAAGGAGTAACAAAACCGTATGCAGTGGCCTATCCATTTTGAAATTGTCTGTTTGGAAATTGGCTTCCCTTGAGCTTCTACAGCATAGGACACAAAGAGTTGTTCTGATTTCCTGAAAGGCTTTGTTCTGTCCAAATAGTAACGTAGCTGTCTATGGATGTCTAAGGAATGTAGCAGCCTTTCCCCTTTGTTTTGAGGATTGGGGTAAAAGGTAGTTAAGTGTATGGCCTGATTTAAAGCTACCCTGGATACTTCTTTAGGCATAAATGACGGGTTGGTTCGTAGGGAAACCCTGTCCTGATGGAAGATGAGAAAAGGCTGCACAGCCATGAGGGCTTGTAGTTCCGAAACCCTACGAGTTGAGGTAATAGCCAGAAGGAAAGCTGTTTTCCAGGACAAATATTGCAAATCTGTTGAGGCAGCTGGTTCAAAGGGGGGCAATGTTAATTTTTCTAAAATGTAATTAAGATCCCAGGCTGGTATTGGTTGTTTCCTTGGAGGTCTTATATTCTTAGCCCCTCTGAGGAACTGTCTTAAGAGTGGGTGAGAGAATAAGGGTGGATCAGTGTTGTATTCGGCAGAAATGGCTGAGGCATGAATTTTGATGGAGGAAAATGAAAGACCACTGTTCAACAGCTCAGCTAGATACTGTAATGTCTGAGGCAAATTCAGTTTTCTAGGATCCTGGCCTTTTTTCTCATTCCAAGCGCAAAACCGTTTCCATTTTGCGGAGTAAGCCTTTCTAGTAGATGGCCTTCTGGCCTACAAAATGACATCCTGTACCTCTTTGGAGAGTAGGGTCTGTCGTGGTGTTAAGGAATTTTCCACGCAGCCAGATTGAGTGTTTTCAGTTGACTGTGAAGAGTTTTGTAGCTGTGCTGAGTCAGTAGAAGAGGCATTAGAGGTAGGGTCCAGGGAGGAGTATGTGTTAGGCTCCTCAGGAGTGGGTACCAGTGTTGTCTTGGCCAATCTGGAGCAATCAGTATCATCTTCGGTCTGTCTGCTCTTGCTTTCAAGAGCACCTTGGGCAGAAGAGGCAAAGGTGGGAAGGCGTAAACTGTTCGTGCTGCCCAACTGAAAGAAAGGGCGTCCACTCTCCAGGCCTTTGGATGGAAGGTCCTTGTGCAGAACTTTGTCAATTGATTCCTGTGGGAGGCAAAGAGATCTATGTCTGGCCTTCCCCTCGCTTGGATTATCTTTGTAAACACTTGAGGATGCAACTTCCATTCGTGTGGGTCTGTCATATTTCTGCTTAGATTGTCTGCCAGGGTGTTTTCCAATCCTGGCAGGTACTGTGCTTGAAGTTCGATTTGCCATTCCAGAGCCAAGTTCCAAAGTGACATGGCTAGCCTGCACAGGGGGTATGAATGTGTTCCTCCTTGTTTATGTACCACATTACTGTGGTGTTGTCTGTTCTTATCAATAATTGCCCTGGATGCAGGAGGTCCTTGAAAGCTGTAAATGCATTTATCACTGCTAGCATTTCCTTTTGATTGATGTGAAGGTGCTTTTCCTTTTGGGACCATTTGCCCTGAATGCACCTGTCTGTCATGTGTGCCCCCCAGGTGTAGTCTGAGGCGCCTGTTGTGATGACTTGATTTGCTTGAGGCTTGCAGAATGGTAGACCTGTGTTTGGCATGCTTGGGCCCACCATAGAAATTCCTGTTGCAAACATAGGATTATTGGTATTATTGTTTCCAAACTGTGGCTGTGTTGAGACCATAGGTTTTTTAGGTACCATTGAAGTTTCCTCATATGCAACTTTGCACATGGGATTAGAAGAATGCAAGATGCCATGAAGCCGAGAGCCTGCAGGATTTTCCTTGCAGTTAGCCTGGTACAATTTGCTAGTATTTTGAAGTACTGAGTTAATTGCCCCTGTTTTTCTGGCATAAGATAGACCATTTGGGTGTTTGTGTCCAAGTTGGCACCCAAGAAAGTGATTTTCTGAGATGGTGTTAGCCTTGATTTCTCTTTGTTGACTGTGTATCCCAGCAAATTCAATAACCGTGTTACATAAGCCAGACGTTCCAGAAGTATGTGTTTGCTGTCCGCTTGGATCAGGCAGTCGTCCAAATAAGGGTAAATTTGCATCCCTTGAAGTCTGCAGTAGGCAATTACTGATGCCAGGCATTTCGTGAATACTCTGGGCGCAGTAGATAAGCCAAAGGGCAATGCAGAGAATTGATAGTGGATTGAACCTGCAAGAAATCTGAGGTATCTTCTGCAGCTTTGTCTGATTGGGACATGCAGGTATGCCTCCTTGAGGTCCAATGTTACCAGCCAAAACTCCTTGCCCAGCATGGGAAGAAGCTGCTGTAAGGTGAGCATCTTGAATTTTGGTACGAGTAAGTCCAAAATGGGTCTCCAGTCGGTTCCTTTCCTTGGTACCAGGAATAGTCTGGAATAAAAACCTTGACCTTGTTCGTGAGTAGGTACCTCTTGAATAGCTTTCATGTCCATGAGCTTTGAAATTTGTATTTGAGCCTCTGCCCTTTGATTGTGTGGCAGGTTCGGCATGCCTCTCATTTTTGGAAGAGTGTGAAAATGAAATCTGTAGCCTCTGTTTATGATGTCCAGGATCCATTTGTCTGTTGTGATAATATGCCAATTTCTTGTAAATAATGCCAGCTTTCCTCCCAAAGGTGCTGCCAGCTGAGACTTGCTTGGCATGAAAAGGGGAAAGTCATTGGTTTTGTTTCCTGTATTGTTGTGCACTGTCTTCGCCACCTCTTTGTTGTGGAGTTTGCCATTGTCTGCCTCTATATGATCCCTGAGATTGTCCTCTGCCCCTTGTGCGCCTGTATCTACCTCTTTGGGGTTTGTCCGTGGCTGGAAAGGACCAGTTTTTTGAAGGCCAATTTCTGCTAAAACGCGGTGGTTGAACCTGTAGAAAAGCTTTGACAGTTTGCATAGATTTAGCTTTTTCTTCCATTTTCCGTAGTATCTCCTCAGCATTAGTACCAAATAATACATCCTTTTGTAAAGGTGCATCTAGTAGTTTAGCTTTAACATGATCAGGCAAGGTTTGTTCCCTAAGCCAGGCATGTCTACGAATGACTGATCCTGTAACAGCAGCTCTACTTGAGACCTCTAGAGCATCATAGCCACATTGTAAGGTGTGTTTACCCACTTCTGCACTATGCATCATATCCTGCAACTCCTTCAAATCTGGTTGTTCAGGTTGTGACATTTTATTCCTTAATTGTGATAACAGAAACTGCTGATATTTAAGCATATGGAACTGACAATTTAAGGCCCTCATGGCTAGGGTGGCCGAGGTATATACCTTTTTTCCCCACCTTTCTAAGGATCTAGACTCTCTTTCAGAAGGTAGTGGATTCTTAGCAGTAGAGGCCTTCATTCCCTTGGGGCCTTGAGAAATGGTTTCAGGGTCAGCATTATGGCTTTTGTAAAGAAATTGGTGAGAGTTAGGAACTCTGTAGTACCTATCAGGCTTTACTGGGGCAGGAGGCAGGGAATCCGAATTAAGGCAAGCCTCTGAGTAAACATCAAGAATGTCCAAGACAGGAGGTATCGCCAGAGGTCTGTGCTGAGGTAGCAAAAGGAATTCCCTAAGTCTTTTCTTGGAATAAGAAAAGTCTTGGCCTTCCCAATGGAAGTGTTCCCTCAAGGTATGCAAGGTTTCCCAAAAAGAAAAATCCTCTGGGGGAGATACAGAAGGGATGGACTGCTCTGCATCAGAATCTTCAAAAGGGGAGTACGAGTGTTCCTCTTCATCAGAATGTTCTGAAATAATGGAGCCCTGGTCAGAAGAGGGAGAATCTTCCTCCACTCTGGGTCTCTTGTCCGGAGGGGGTTGGGAACCCCTGATGAGAGTAATTAAATCTTCAGCCATTTTTAGCATCTGCTTTTTAGGCATGGGGCCTGGAGATGGGCCCTGTGCAACAGGCCTCTTGGGATGCATGGCTGATTTGGACTTAGTAAATGCCTTTATGGAAAAGAAAGATGAGGGTCTAAAGCCACCATGGGTGGAAGTGGACCTGTCCACATTAGGAGGCTCAACACTCACAGTGGCTTCGGTAACTGTAGTCTGGGTATGGGCCGAGGCACCTGCGGTCTCGGTTACAGAAGACACCGCCAGAGAAGTGTCGGTAGTCAGGGGCTGCGTAGGCGCCTCGCTGAGAACCGGACCACGTGTAGCCGGTTTTGGCGTGGTGTCGGTGGAGACCGCGGACCTCGCGTGTCGGTCTTTGTCCTTGCGTTTTTTGGACAAAACGGTAGTCGGAGACTCCGACGACATTTTATAATCAAAAGCTTTACCAAAAAATTGCTGGGCGAACTCCGCCCGATGCTTAATAGTGCGTTTATTGAAAGTAGCGCAAAAGCGACAGCCCGAGACGTCGTGGTCTGGGCCTAAACAAGGTATGCAGAGGGAATGGAAATCCTTATGCGGTATTTGCTTCCCACAAGAAATACAATTGTTAACTTTGTCTGACATCGGTCTGAGGCAAGAAAAGTTTCCCCAACGGGGTACTTAGCTTTAAAGAAGACTTCGGTTTCCAAATTTTCGTAATTTCAGGAGCTGGCCGACCGGCACTTGCGAACTGCTTCTGCTTCGGGCACCACGCGGCAAAAAAGACTGAAGAAAATGGCGTCGGCTGTGTCTTATATACCCCTGTCGCACTGACGTCAGGAAACAAGGCGACAGCAACCGACGCCGGACCTAGACTTTGGAATTCGGCCGACCGAGGACCCGCCTGACGGGAGAGAACCCATCTGTGATTACTGCAGCTGTATGCATGATGAACATCCACACTGCAAAGTATGTTTTCCAACTTGTTCAGCGGAATGCATTAAATTCTGTAATTCTTTATTTTCCACACAGTCAGGAATCAGCATCATTTTCTGTTTAAGCAATCCAATAACATGTTGCTGAAACTTTAACATACGAAACTGGCAGTTTAAAGCCCTAATGGCCAAGGTTGCAGAAGTGTAAACCTTCTTACCCCATCTATCCAGCGCCCTGGAGTCTCCATCAGAAGGGGTAGGACTGTTAGCAGTAGAAGCCTTAATGCCCTTGGGCCGCTGTGAGACAGTCTCTGGATCCGCAACAGGATTTTTAAAAAGGAACTTGTGACTCGGGGACTCTGTAGTATCTGTCAGGTTTTCTGAGAGCAGGAGGCAAGGAATCAGGGGCCAAACTAGATTCCAAAAAAGCGTCATCAACAATGTCTAGTACAGGAGGAACAGTTAAAGGCCTATGCTGAGGTAGGAGTAAGAAATCCCTAAGCCTCTTTTTTGAATCAGAAAAATCCTGGCTTTCCCAGTGAAAATGCTCCCTCAGAGTATGCAAGGTTTCCCCAAAAAAAAAAATCCTCTGGAGGGGAAGCAGAGGGAATGGAGTCCTCTGCATCAGAATCCTCATAAGTAGATAAGGGCAAATCCAGATCATCAGAAGGATCAGAAAAAAACAGAATCCTGGCCATAAACAACTTCAGTCCTAGGCCTCTTAGAAATGGGGGGTTGGCTACCTCTGCTTATTAGATTTATTAAATCTTCAGCCATTCTAATCATTTGTTTTTTAGTCAAAGAGGCTTCTGCTTCGGGCGCCACGCGGCAAGAAAGACTGAGGAAAATGGCGTCGGCTGATGCCGTTATACCCGAAGACCAGCAGAGATGACGTCGGGTGAAGTGCGACATCAGCCGAAGCCGGACCCAGACTTTGGAATCCGGCCGACCGAAGGGCTGCCTGACGACAGGACAACCCAGTTTTTATGACTGCAGATGCATCCATGAAGGACATCCACGGGTTCCATAGTTGAAGCATCTCGTGGCATACCAGACTCCGAATGGGTCTCAGTAGTGGCCTGCGAATCAGAAGTAGCGGCTATCAGGGGCTGCAAAAGCGCCTCACTGAGTACCGGCGAACTGGCGATTGACTTAGGAGAAGCGTCGTTGGCAGTTTTGGACCTCGGCAGCCTCTCTCTGTCTATCTTTGCATTTTTTCGGAATCCCGGTAGTCAGATGGCTAACCGACGACATTTCTGGATAATTGAACTGAGCACTAAAATATTTAGAAGCGAAAATATACAGACGATGGATAGTTCGTTGTTTAAATAACGCACAAAACTGACAGCGAGGTACATCGTGGTCAGGCCCTAAGCAAGGAATACAGTAGAATGAAAATCTTTATGAGGTATTTGCTTTCCACAAGAAATGCAATTATTTACTTTTACTGACATCGGTTTAGAGCAAGAAAAAGTTTCCCCAATGGGGTACTTAGCTTTAAGTTGAAGACTTTGGTTCTGAAACTCGAAAACGAAAATTTCAGGAGTTGGCCGACTGACACTTGCGAACTGCTTCTGCTTCGGGCACCACACGGCAAGAAAGACTGATGTAATGGCATCAGCTGCATGTTTTATACCCCTGACTACCTGACGTCATGGAAGAAGAGACCGCAACCGACGCAGGACCCAAGACTTTGTTAACCAGGCATTGAGGGCTACTGCAAGCAGATAACCCAAATGTGAGGACTGCAACAGTGAAACACGAAGAACATCAGTACTCCAGGGGAGATGCCAGCTGACAGGTGTATGTAAGTGATTCCTCCATGGAGGAGGAAGAGGAATCTTTTTCCTGAGTGTAAGCTAGGGGGATGGAAGCAGCAGAGGCTGGCCTAGGGCTAAGGGTAGACAGGGCTGGGGTATGAGAGGCACTGGGCCTGAGGGCCATAAAAGCCTGAACCAAGGACTGGGAAAAAGTTTGCCAGTCTGGCTGGTCTTCTGTAGTAGTAGACATATGTTTAGTTTTCTGTTTTCTCTTCAGAGGGGCTGCCTTTAAAGCTCTGTGGAAAGGAGAAACCCTAAAATAAGGTGTCAGGCCTGTGGCTGAGGAGCTCTGGTCTGAAACCGTAGGTGGCTGTCCGGTTAAGCCTGGATCCCACTCAACATCGGCGGAGGCCTGCATCGCAGTAACCTCCACGGACGTGCCAACTGGAAATTCTAGGGTGGCTTCCAAAAAGGTACCCACAGAAGTCGCCAGTTCTGCCAGATGTCCTTCAGCCCATAGACCAGTTGCTGGTGGAACATCAGAGGCACAGCAACAGAAAGCCTTGGAACCTTGGCTTTCTTTTTAGGTGGTTCCACACAGATGTGTGGTTCAGTCTCCATACCTAGGGCCAAACGCTTTAGTCACTGGTTTGCCATGAACAATTTAAGGGCTGCTAGATGACTGCATAGAGTTTTAGGGACAAACGACTAACAAATATTACAGGTTGTATGGTTGTGGGATTGGCCTAAGCAGAAAAAACAAAGCTCCTTGTGCGGAATTTGCTGACTGCACTTACATTTTCCCTTCCTAGATGACATTGGCTATAAAACAGCAACAGCAACCAAAGCCCAAGCAAAAAAGTAGGTTCCCCAATGGGGTATTTAACTGCATCGTCTTCCGATGTGCAAAGCGAAACAAGCTGACATTCGACTACAACAGAGAAGTTCTGAGGTCTGTGCGTGCAGACGTCACATTTATGGCCCATGGTTTAAGGCCCTGCTTGTGATGTTCCACGCGCCTTACAGCAGCCAGGATCAAGCTTTGGCACAGGAGCAAGACATTTGGGTTGCCTGAGGCACAGGATCCCACAAGTGAGAATACTGCAACATGTGAATAGGACATCTGGCAGTTAAGGGTCCTTTATGGCTACAGTAGAAGTGTAGACTTTTTTTTCCCAAACCTATCATGGACCCTGCTTTCTTTGTCAGCAGGTAAATGGTTCTTTGAAGAGCTGGATCTTAACCCCCTTGGGACCTGGAGTGACAAACCTCTAGTTCAGCGGAGGGGTTTCTGAAGAGATATTTATGTATCTCCAACACCCTGTAAAACCTGTCTAGTCTTCGAGGGGCTGGAGACAGATATAGAATCATGGAAGAGTCCATAAAAACATCCTCTACCACTTCCAACACAGTAGGAATAGCCAAAGGTTTGTGTTCCTTTAGGTCAAGGAACTCCCTAACCCTCTTCTTAGATTGTGGGTATTCCTGCTCCTACCAGTGGAAATATTTCCTCATGGCATGGAGTGATTCCCCAAAATTGACGTCTTCAGGAGGTGAAGCTGAAGGCAGATTATCCTCAGAATCTGAATCTTCAATAGAAGTAATGAAGGGTACCTCTTAAAAGACAAGACGACTCGTGGTCAGTATTCTCATCTGAATCAGGAGGTTCAGAGAAATCTTCAGAGGTAGGATCCCTCTTCCTTTTCCTGGGGAAGACTCCAAAGAGGTTTGCCTAGCTCTAAGGAGATAAGATCCTCAGCTAACCGGACCATGTCTTGCTGATAACCTACTGTATGGGAGCCGGTAAGCCTAGGTATAAAACCTGAGGTAGAACCCTTCTTAGAACTAGCTTTGGCCTTGGGCCTAGGTGCAGCCGCAATTCTGATGCCAGTCTATTTCTTTACACGGCAGAACCGATGCAGGCTGACACCTCGAGGGAATGCCCGCAGTACTAGGTCACTCGTTGGAAGCAGAGGTCTGTTGAGCAACTCCAGACCCGACAGACGAACTGAAAACCAAAGCCTTTGCAGAGGCTGAGGAACCTGACAGCATGTCAGACTCCATACAGGTCTCTGACAGAGGCCTGCACCACCACCTCGGTTGCAGAAGAGGGCCACAAAAGCACCTCACCTTCCTCAGTGATAAGCCTTGGGGGACTGGTGGACCGTGAATAGTTATTGTCAGAGGCCGTAAGCTTGGGTCTTTTTTCCTTGTCCTTCCTACACTTGGGGAGCTCAACCTCAGGATGACCAGCAGATGCCACTGAACATTGCGAAGAAGAAGATGGCAGACTAAGATGCCTAGCAAGGATTTTGGCCCTATGCCTAATAGTCTAGAATTGAAACGTGTGCAAAAATGGCAACTGAGGTGTCATGATCCGGGCCTAGACAAGTGACACACAACGTATGGAAAGTCTTGGTGAGGACTTCCTTACCACAACGTAGACAATTGTTAACATGAGTTAAAGGAATGGAGAGAGTTCCCCAATGGGGTACTTGCCTTTAGAAACCTTCTCTCTGGTTCAGACCAACCGACATACTGAAGATTCAGGCATAGGTTTACAAACTTTCCTCTTCAAAATAGTCTCAGCGGAAGGACCCACAGAACCCTCCATAATGTCTTTACTTAGTCTTTTAAGTCGTTGATTCTATAAGTAAAGATTCAAAGCCGAAAGTCTGCTTTGCAATGTTTTTGGGAAAAAGGCCTGACAAATGTAACAAGAATGATGGTTGTGATTGGGGCCTAGATCAAAAAGACAAAGATTGTGACTGTCCTTATGTGGAATTTGCCTTCCACACCTACATATTCCCCTCCTAGATAACATGAGCTAAGCAAAGAAGGCAGCAGAAAAGAAATAAATCCCCAACAGGGCACTTATCTGAAAAGCAACCAACAGAATCAGGCAGCAGACTGACACACCGACTTAAGCCATACAAAAGGTCAATGATACTCTGAATGACTTACTTATAAGAAAAAAAAATAACACAGGAACTGATTACTCCAAAGTTGACCATCCACAGATACCTGTGATCAATGGATTACAGAAAATACATAATAGGCAGAACCTACCCCTGCGACCTATTTATTCTGGCAAGGGATGGGTTACTGAACCAGTTTCCATCTCTGTTCAGTATCATTTGAAAAAGTTATCAAAAGCAACTACTGTTTTAAAAGATACTTCCCATTTTCTTGAGACTTTACATCATAGGTTGAGTAGAACAGATCAGCTGACAGTATTACTGATGGTTACGATGGATGTACGCAGCCTCTTTACTGTTATCCCTAATGAATATGGAGTGAATGCAGTCAGAGAGTTTATCCAGTCTGAGACAGATGGGATATTTATCCAACAGATTTGTACTTTGCTTGAGGAAATTATTATTATTGGCAGCAATGGGGAGTAGCTATGGGCACTTCTTGTGCCAGCCGCTACTCCAATATGGTGATGGCTCAGTGGGAAATGAGATATAGATTCAGTGAGACTAAACCATGGAAGGAGAAGATCATATATTATGGGCGATTTGTGAATGATGCATTTTTTTATGTGGAGAGGTGATGAAATTTGTCCGAGTTTGTCAGATATCTTCAAACAACTTTATTTCTTGAATGTGAAATCCACATATCAACTACAGAAATGGATTTTTTGGAAGTTAAACTGACAATGGATAAAGTAGGACCTAATACCTCTATACATACAAAGGACTGTTGGAGGAATCGCCTCCTACATAAATCAAGCATGCACCCATGGCACATTTTTCCACATATTGTCAAGAGCCAGTTTTTTCGTACATCAATATTATACACCAATGATAAGATTTCTGAATATGATGCAAACAACTTATGCAAATTTTATATGAAAGAAGTTACAAAAACAAGGATATCTGATCAGATATTTTTGAAATGAATGAAATAAGAAAAACTAAGGGATGACCCTATTTTTCAAATTGGCATGCGACAGGGATGAATAATAGAGCAGTTAAAGGTGACATCTCAGACGTCTCCTTACCTACAGTTCTGATAGGTCTCCGATTTGTGAAATTATCAGAAAAAAGTGGTCGATTTTAAGAGTAGATGAGAATAATCTTCTTCTTCTTTTGGCTGTTCCCGTTAGGGGTCGCCACAGCGGATCATCTGTTTCCATTTCTTCCTGTCCTCTGTATCTTGCTCCGTCACACCAACCATCTGCATGTCCTCTCTCATCACATCCATGAACCTTATTCTTAGGATTTCCAGTTACCTGGCAGCTTCATCCTTAGCATCTTTTTCCCAATATACTCTGCATCCCTCCTCAGCACGTCCAAACCAACGTAATCTTGCCTCTCTGGCTTTGTCTCCAAACCTTCCAATGTGGGCTGACCCTATAATGCACTCATTTCTAATCCTGTCCACCCTCGTCACATCCAGTGCAAATCTTAACATCTTTAACTCTGCCACGTCCAGCTCTGACTCCTACCTTTTTGTCAATGCCACTGTCTCCAACCCATTAACATAGCTGGACTCACTACCCTCTTGTAGACCTTCCCTTTCACTCTTACTGATACTCATCTGTCACAAATCACTCCTGACACTCTTCTCCACCCAATCCATCCTGCCTGTACTCTTCTTCTTCACCTCTCTTCCACACTCACCATTACTCTGAACTGTTGATCCTAAGTATTTACACTCATCCACATTTGCCACTTCTACTCCCTGCATCCTCACCATTCCTCTATCCTCCCTCTCATTCACACACATATATTCTGTCTTAGTCCTGCTTACCTTCATTCCTCTTCTCTCTAGAGCATATCTCCACCTCCCCAGGGTCTACACCACCTGTTCCCTACTCTCACTATATATCACAATGTCATCTGCAATCATAGTCCACGGGGACTCCTGTCTGATCTCGTCTGTCAACCTGTCCATCACCATGGCAAATAAAGGGCTCAGAGCTGATCCTTGATGTAATTCCACCTCACCTTAAACACATCCGTCACTCCCACCATAGACCTCACCGCTGTCACACTACCCTCGTACATATCCTGTACCACTCTTACGTACTTCTCTGACACTCCCGACTTCCTCATACAATACCACAACTCCTCTCTAGGCACCCTGTTATATGCTTTCTCTAAGTCCACAAAGACACAATGCAACTGCTTCTGACCTTTTCTGTGCTTCTCCATCAACACTCTGAGCAAACATTGCATCTGTAGTGCTCTCTCTTAGCATGAAACCATACTGCTGATCACTAATAGTCACCTCCTTTCTTAACCTAGCTTCCACTACTCTTTCCCATAACTTCATGCTGTGACTGATCAATTTAATCCCTCTGTAGTTACTACAGCTCTGCACATCACTCTTATTCTTAAAAATCGGTGCCAAAACACCTCCATTCCTCAGGCATCCTCTGAGAATCTGAAACATATATTAGAACAGACACCTAATTTCCTTTTTAAAAATAAAAAGAATCTAAAAAAATTACTTTGTTATAAAGATGGAACAATGAAGCAGTAGATAAGCTGAAGAAGTTGGCGCGAAGGGAGGTACAGTCAGCTTTTCTAAAACAAAGTTAAGGTCCCAGGGAGATGGAATAGGTTTTCTATGAGGTCTAATGTGTAGAATGTCTTTCAAGAAATTGTTTAGCCTCAAATCTGCTAGCTAAGGTGGGAGATAGAGGCAGAAATGGCTGATATGGGCTTTCATTGAAGAGCAAGTCCAACCAGCATTGAGCGATTCAAACAAATAAGATAAAACCAGGGGAATTTCCACTGTCAATGGGGCCTGGTCTCGTTTCAGACACCAGATTGAAACTCTCTTCCATTTGGCTAAACAAGACTTTCTTTTATTTGCTTTCCTGGCTTCCTACTGGACAGTAAACATGCCATTGGAGAACAGGTGTCTGAAAGATTAGTATACCATCACCCACAGGGTCTGTGCCTTGCCCTTTGAAGAGTCAACGAGTGGAAAAGATTATGGTCCTTTTCCTCTTGTGAGAAGGTCCACTCTGTGAGGTAACTTGTGGTGACTGCCCTTGGCTAAAATACAGGAGGAAAGTGAACCAGTGCTGTCTTGGCCAGAAGGAAATCACCATCAAGATTTCTGGTTTGTCCTGCTGAATTTTGGACAGGACTTCTGGAATGATGGGACGGGGAGGAAATGGATACAGAAACATCCCCTTCCAAGAGAAATAAAGGGCATCCACTTTCCAGCCCGAAGGATGGGGCTTTTCTGGCACAAAACTGTGGAAGCTGTCTGTTCATGGGGGAGACAAAGAGGTATGTTTGAGGAATGCCCCACTGGTGGACAGTGTCCAGAAACACATCCCTTTGAATCATCCATTCGCTGGATCATGTTTAGGACCTGCTCAGGTAATCTGCCACACAATTTTGTGAAGACGGAATGTACATTGCCTGAAGGGTCACCTAGAATTTTACTGCCAGCTCCCAAGCCAATCTAGCCAACATAATACATAGGATTTGGTTCCCCCCTGCTTGTTCACATGCCAGAAGACTGTCATAGTCTGTGAACAGCTTTAGAGGTTCTGGTTGGAAGAGGGGATAGAAGGTCTGCATGGCCAATAGCAATGCCCTCATCTCCCTTACACCATCTCCCTTCAGCTGAAAGGGACACCAGAAGTCTTGTGCTTTCTGGTGCCCCAAGGTTGCTCCCCAGCCTACATCTGAGGCGTCTGTGAAGATTTCTTGACATGGAGCAATAATGTGCAAGGGAAGTCCTGGGTCGAGTGACACGATGTATCCACCACAGAAGTTCTCTCTTCAGACAGGGGATACGAGGAATGGAGAATTCTAGGGGGTGCTGGTGTTGCATCCAAACTGACTTGAGATACCACTGTTATTTTCTCATGTTGACTTTGGCAAAGAGAAGTATGGGAAAGGTGGATGCCATGAAGCCCAAGACCCTGAGGAAATCTCTGGCTATAATGTGGTGAACCAGCTGAAGATTTCTGAAGTAAAGGGTGAGGTTCTGTACCTTTTGTAGGGTAGGGAGACCATTATAAGATCTGTTTCTATCCTGCATCCAGGAAAATCGCCTCTTGTGAAGGGGTGAGAACAGATTTCTTTAAGTTAATGGTGAACCCCAGACAATGCAGAAGATTGATGGCAAGGGCGATATTTTGTTCAAACTCCTCTGTGGAGGCTGCTAGGAGGAGGAGATCATCCAGATAAGGAAAATGCGTATCCCCTGAAGTCTGCAGTGGGCAATTACAGAACCTAGGCATTTGTGGAAGACCCTTGGTGCAGTAGAAAGTTCAAAGGGCAAGGCACAGAACTGAAAATGCCATGATGATACATAAAAGTGTAAAAACTGCCTGCAGTTTGGATGGACAGAGATGTGTAAATGTGCATCTATGACATCTAGGGTAATCATGAAGGCCTGAGGCAGAATAAGTGGGAACAAAGTCTGGAGGGTCAGCATGCAGAACGTGTGCACCCTTAAAAAGGTACTGACATAGAGCAGGTTGAGGATGGGTCTCCAGGGACCTTCCTTCCTGGGTACCAGGAGTAACCTGGAATAAAATCCTTTTCCTATTTGGTTTCTGGGAACTCTCTGGATGGTCCCTTGATTCATTAATTCTAACAGAACATCTGGGAAAAATGGCAGTTGCTCCCTGGGAGGTTGAGGGATGCCCCTGAAGGAGGGTGGGTTATCCCATACCATAAAGTACCCTTTCTGAACAATGGAGATGACTCAGGAGTCTTGGGTTATGCTTTCCCAGGCTGGAGGGAGAGGGGAAGACTCTGGGAAGGTGGGATGAGTGTGTGTGTGTGTGTGTGTGTGTGTGTGTGTGTGTGTGGGGAGTTATAGAGAGGACAGTTTGTCTGGAAAGGGCCGCTTCAGTTGTGAAGTTGCCAGAGGGGCCCCTAGGCTGTTGTGGTCTCCTGTCACTCTCTT
Organism: Protopterus annectens; assembly: GCF_019279795.1. Classification (NCBI taxonomy): domain Eukaryota; kingdom Metazoa; phylum Chordata; order Ceratodontiformes; family Protopteridae; genus Protopterus; species Protopterus annectens. The sequence continues at coordinate 784,438,290 of NC_056739.1, read as the reverse complement.
TTGTTCTGGGTAATGTGGAATGCCTATGCACAAACACAGGTTTTGCAGGATAATTTCTTTGGAAATTGGGTACTGGGGAAACAAAAAGGTATTTCAATTCTTGCAAATCCTTACCCTTTTCCTGCAATGATTTGAATAAGTTAGCAGCTGCAGGGCCAAACAAAGCACAGTTGTCCAAAAGAGCATCCATATGTTTGGCTTTTACTTCCTCGGATAAGGGCTGGAGTCTTAGCCAAGAGACTCAACATTGATCCAGAGACAGCTGCTCTGGCAGAAGCTTCCGCAGCATCATAGCTGCATTTTATGGAGTTGTGTGTTACTTGAGAAGATGCACCAAGCAAGGAAGTAGCCAAGGTTTTATTTTCTGAGTCAGGTAAGTCTGCAATTACCTGTGAAAGTTTGGACATAAGCTCTAAAGTGAATTTGGTCATGTGTGTCTGGTAATTTATGACCCTAAACATTAGAGTGGCAGAAGTGCACACTTTTTTGCCTAGTCTATCCAGGATCCTGCTATCCTTATCTGATGGGAGGAGGGTAGCGGAGGGCAGTAATATACATGGCTTGTCAGAAGCCAAAAAATAAAAGAAGGGTCCGTAGAAGGGCATCTGAAGAGAACTTGCAGTCCTCTGGGACCTTACAGAAGCAGTCTGACTTCTTGGGGGCAGGTGGCTTGTAATCTGGTACCCTGATGCCTGTGAAGCTGAGGCAAAAGCATCAAGAAATTCAGGCAAGTTAGAAGGAATAGCAGATGGACTAGGTGATTCCACCTGTAGTAGCTCATAGTGTCTTTTTTGTACTTCACATACTTGGGTGCTATCCCATTTAAAATGGTCTCTTATTTTAGCTAGAGTTTCTCCAAAGGAAAGGTCTTCCATAGGTGAATTTGTTCCATTGGATTCCTCTTCTGGGGAGACATAATCCAGGGGGGAAAGGGATATGTGAGGAGTAGACCAGAGATTCCTGCCCTGAAGATTCCTCTTCCTCTGAAGAATACTCTCCCCTAAACCTCTGAAGTGGAGAGAGAGTACTGGGAGAGGGAGCTGTAAAACACGGAGGAGTCCTAAGGGATACAAGGGCATTGAAAAGGCCCTGAATAAATTGCCAGTTGCCAACAGGTTATTTTGCCAGGGACAAATGTTTGGTTTTCTGTTTCTTTTTTGCATGCAAATCTATCCTATGCAGGGTAGGAGGCCCCAAAGTAGGCCTACATTCTATCAGATTGGATTCCACATCTTCCCCAACAAGGACCTGAGGAATCCCCTGAGGGCCTTCCATTATCATGAGCTGTAGTTCCCCTCGGACATCCGACACTGATGTCTGCTTGGCCTCTGAGGACGTGCTCATGCTCGGATTCAAGGTGGCCTGGACATCAGGCTCAGTCTGTGGATCTGAACCATGAACCGGATGTGTCTCAGGGATCTCTTCTGCCTAAAAATAGATGCCTGTATCCAGAGGCTCAACAGAAGGTTCAGGCCTTTGCGTTTTGGCCTTCAGCTTCAAAACTGACTCACCCTCGGCCCACAAGGATCCCTCCATGGTGCTTCTTGCTAGCAGCTTTAAGCACTGATTCTCTAGGTAGGTAACTGAAGAGGATAATCTACTTCTTAAGGTCGTAACACAAACTCCAGACAAATAGGGCAGTTTTTGTTGTAGTGGTTTGTACCTAGGCAGAACAATCACCGAAGATGGCTACCTTTGTGTGGAATTTGTCTTCTACATTGGCACTTGCTCCTCTTGGATGATATGAACCCAACCCTAACCAAAGACAGTAGCAAAACAGTCACAAATTCTCCAATGGGGCACTTATCTGAAATTTGAAGAACTGAAAACAACTTGGAGACCATACAATGGACTCTGGTGTTCGCATCTGGCAGCACAGAAGTTCTGAGGGTGGTGTGTGTGTACATCACTTTTATGGCCAACATCCAATCGCCGCCTGAATGCGACACACCACGCACCCTACAGCAGTAAAGTCTTTTGTATACTGGCCAACGGGTCACCTAGGGTGGGGAACTCCCTCATGTAATGACTATTGCAACAGATGAATAGGAGTACATCCGAAATGAAATGCCTCAGCAATGGTTGCAATCCCAAATCCGCCAAACAAACTATACAAAGTGTGCAAACACCTGGCATAGTAATTTACTGCTTTCGTCTCAACGAAAATCCCCTGCTCTATTAGGGGGATTTTGTCTCATCTGGATAGTACCTGATGTGCCTGTACACATCCAAGGAATGAAGGACTTGCTCTTCCCTGTTCTGTGGATTTGGGAAGAAGCCTGGTAGGTGGACAGCCTGGTTTAGGCTAAGTTCTGATACCAACATAGACATAAAGAATGGGTATGTTCTAAGTGTTACCCTATTCCCTGTAAAAGTCAGTGAAAGCTTCTTTACACATGAGGGCTTGCAGCTCTGTAACCCTCACTGCTGATGTGCCAGCTATCAGAAAAGAAATCTTTCCAGATTAAATTCTTCAGGCAGGCAATGGTGGCAGTTTTTTTTTTTTTTTTTTTTGGGGGGGGGGGGGGTAGTTTCTCTAACGCAGAACTGAGATCTCAGAAAATAATACGATTCCTACTGGGTGGTCTTGAGTGAATAACCCATTTTAGAAAAAGCTTCATGTGGGGGTGCGAGAAGATGGGTGGAACACTGTGCATGCAAGTAGATATAGCAGATGCATGCATTTTAACAGAGTAGGAAAGTCCCTCTCTAAACAGGCCTAAGTACTGCAAAACTGTGCTGATGTATGCCTGAGAAAGGTTGGTGTTCTTGTTGTGACACCAGGTGGAAAACCTCTTCCATTTTGCCAGGTATAATTTTCTGATATTGGCTTTCCTAACTTCAAGAATGGAAAGCAAATCCTTGAGATATGAGGAAATTCTTGGTGTCAAAACCAGTCCTCCAAGTATGTTAACCTGAGTGTGGCTAGGTGAGGATGGAAAACAGATCCACTGGCTTGTTTGAGAAGACCTATTCATGTGGTATGGTGCAGAATCTCCCCTTGCTGAGGATCAAGAAAAGGGAGAACCAGTGATAACTCATCCAAAAGGAGACCACTAGGAATGTGCTGGATCTGTCCAACATGAATTTTATCAATACCCTAGGGATCAGAGGCGAGTGGGAACATGCATAAGAATCATTCTGTCCAAGTGAAGAGAAAACATCTGACTTCCAAGTCCCTGTCTGTTGAGTTCTGGAGAAGAACTTAGGCAGTAATTTGTTCACTGAAGAGATAGGCCCAGTAACCATTCACTGGGGTCTAGAAGATCCCTGCTTAGAGAATCTGCCAGGGTACTGTTCTGACCCAGAATACAAGAAGCTGTAAGGGTCAACTCCATTTCCGGAGCCAGTATCCAAATCTTTCTTGAAAGGCTGCTCAAGTGGTAGGACAGTGCTCCCCCCTTGCTTTTTTATGTACTGCTTCACTGGGATGATACTATGCTATTGGCCCGGATGCCTAGCCAAGAATTTCGCCCATGTTCCCACAAAGTCAACACCTGTTTCCCCTGTCCAGCAGGGACACAGTGGGATCCCAGGGGTGTATTTTCTGTTAACCATCCAGTTGTCCAGGTTCCTCTTAAAGAGGGCTACTGAGGTACTCTGCTTGACATGGAGAGGGAGTCTATTAGATAGATTCCATAGATGGGGGGAGTCTGTGGGTTGCGTGAGTGGAGTTTGACTTACAGATACACAGCAACTCCGTCAAGGCTGGGTCTGAGATGGCCTTGTATGTCAGACACAGGTCAACTCTGAGCACTCTGTACGAGACTGAGTAGAGGGACAGGGCTTTTAGCCTGTCTGTATAGGACAGGTTCTTGAGACTCTGGATTTTCCTGGTCAGGAGCCTCTGTAGTTGCTCCAGCTGATGCATGTGCTTGGCAAGGTACATGCCGAAGGAGTCACTGTACTCGATAATGGGTCTGATAAGGGAGGAGTACAGGGATGTTATGATCTCCTTGTTCCTGGACAAAATACCCTTACTTATGAGGTGGGCCATGTAGAAAGCCTTCCATACCATGGAGGCAAAGTGGTGGTCAAAAGTCAGGTTATCAACCTGGGTGCCCAAGTCCCTTATGACTGATTGGGTGTTTAGTAATTTGTTACTAATGCGGATGCCATTTTCCCCAAAGGGGATAATATATTTCTTGGCATTCAGTTTGAGGCCTTGCTTCTGGCACCAGTCATTAGTTTGGGTAAGGCCCTCTTGGAGGATGTTCATGTCACTAAGGGAATTTAAGACGGGTGCCCACCTTGCAGTCATCTACAAACTTGGTAAACCACAGACCACTGGTTTTGGCTTGCACCTAGAAAAGTACATCTCAAACAGCAGAGGCCCCAAGACCGACTCTTGGGGTACACAGCTTGCTACGGGTCTACTACTACAGGTGGCTTCCCCTATTTGGACTGAGTGGGTTCTATCAGTGAGCCAGTTAGCTACCCATCTGGTAACATATGGGTTGATGCCTAGTCAGGAAAGTTTATCTATTATGCCCGAGTGGAGAATAGTGTTGAAGGCTTTGGCTAGGTCAAGGTAGGCAGTGTGCACTGTCTTCCCCTCGTCCACGGGTTTGGTGACAGTTTCAAAGAAGTCGACCAAGTTTAACAAGCATGATTTCCCATTGACGAAACTGAGTGGAGTCAATTATTTAGAGTTTGCCAATGTCCTTGTTTATAAGGTCCATGACAATGCGTTCCACGGCTTTGCAGATCAGGATAGTTAGGCTGATGGACCTATAACTGCCTGGGTCAATGGATGCTCCACCTTTGCGTAGAGGGATGACAGTGGCTGTCCTCCATTCAGATGGGATGAAGCCGGTGCTCAAGCTTTGGTTGAATAGGGTGCCTAATGGAGCTGACAGCTCATGACCAAGTTCATGTAGGACGCAGCCAGGGATGTTGTCAGGTTGCATGGAGGCTATTTTTTGCCTTTGAGAGGGCATTAAAGACCTGCTCCCTGGTGATGAGAGGAGGGGGGGGCAGGTGGTGGGGATGTCCTGGTTTACTGATGGGGGACAGGGGAATGAAGTTTTCACTGAACCTGTCTTCTGGCAGGTTGGCTATATCTACAGCGTTCGTGTATACTGTGTGTTTGACCACCAGTTCAGGGAAGATTTGGGTGTTACCTTTGAGACTGCGCACCTATGTGAAGAAGGCCTTGTGACTGTACTTAGTGGATGTGGCCAATTTGGACTCAAAGTTAGCCTTAGAGGATTTCACCAGTGACCTTATTTGCTGTTCAGACAAAGCAGAGACTGCTTCCAGCTTGGCACCTGCTCCTTCTTGGTGCTGGACAGCAATTTTTTCCTTTTATTATAGAGTTTGTTTTTTGCTGCGGACCACCAGACAGCTTTACTCTTCCTCAAGGAAGATGATTTGGTCCAGTCAGGTACTAGTGAGTCCATACAGCTATGTAGGTGCTCATATAGTTTTTGGTATATGCTTGGACATTAGTGCTAGTTCCAACTGAAGGAATGGTAGCTGTGAAGCTGCTTATACCTGCTCTCAGGAGATTATAATCAGCTTTGGAAAAGTTCTTTTGTTTGACCCTGACGGGGGGAGGGGTGGTGTCAGGAGAGTTGGTGACTTCAAAAGTGATCACTTCATGGTCGGATCGTACCAAGGAGAATGACACTGTAGGAGTGTTACAGTGGCTACTCAAGCTGATTAGTACCAGGTCCAGGATATTTTCATCTCTCGTGGGGGTGTCGACCAGCTGATCCAATGCAATGGCAAAGTCAAGGAATCTCTGGGCACTCATATTTGGGCTAGAACAGGTCTTCCACTCTGTGGTTGGGTAGTTAAAAGTCATCCAGGATCAAGGTAGATGGTTGAATCTTGATGGATTCAAGTAAATCAAGATAGGTGGAGTGGCCGTCTTGAGTTGTGGTCCGGTGTCTGTAGCTAGCTACGATGTGAACAGATGTCTTGTTAAAAGTTAACTGCACTTGGAGTGTCCCATGTGCGTCATACTGTCTGACCAGCCTGGAGGTGTGTACGTCTTTGATAAATATTGAAACTCCACTTCCTTTGGCTTTGTAGACTTCCATTTGGGGTCAGAAAGTATGGTAGGATGAGTAACCTGGTAAGGTTTGGATGCTCCCCGCAGCTTTGAACCAGGTTTCAGTGACTGCACAAATGCCAACATCCTCCAGGGCGAGGAATGTTTACGAGTGCAGTTTCATGCTAAAATTCCTAGTGTTTAGCAGCAAGACCTTTAAAATTCATTTAGAAGAATTTTTCACATTGGTAATTTTGTCCTTATGACTTTGCCTAAAAAAGGCACTATAGGGGAGGAAAGAGCCTTTGCCAGAAGCATGAAGCCCGGGGGGAGAATTATGAAGGCCATCTCTGGCAAAGCATCGTGGTCTGTCAATCATCTCCTCCCAGGCTGTCAGGTACTGGATCCTCTTGGAATGACACCAGAAACTAAGACAATTGTTAAAGACAATCATTTTCTGTTTGTATTGAGGCATCATTCTGGGTGACAGTAGGATGCTGCTTAAGGCTAGGGACATAACACTCTGGGACACACATTCAGCAAGCTGAATCATGTCTCTTCATACAGTCCAGAGATGTACGTCAAGTCATTCACACCAACATGGACTATAACAGAGTCATAACAGTGCCTGCTGTTAAGAGACTTGACTGTGTGCATGACATGCCTGATTCTAGCACCCGACAAGCAACTTACCATGACTTTCTCCTTGTCTAGCCTGGTGAGGGTCACATCTGTCTCTCTCACAATAGTTTCCTAAGACTAGCATGTTAGGTTTGTGGCTGAGCCTTAAGAGGCTGGGAGAGACAGACATGTACACTGTGTGTGGTGCTTAGTGCTGTGGGTTGTGATGTGCGTGTGTTTTTGCTTCAGAGGTCTCCTTTGTTTAGGTATGTTTTTGTTGAGAACTTCCACATATGTAGAAGTGTGTTGTATGGGTGTGGGTGGTGTTAGAGGTGTGGTGTTTGCAGTGTTTCTGCAGACAACCTTCTCAGTGCCAGACCTATAGGCTTGTGACTGAGACAGCAAGGATTCTAGGTTGTTAATGTAACTGCATCTCTCACATATTGTGTTCCTAGGTGGTAGTAGTAGAGGGTTGTCCGTGTACATGAGGCAGTTGCTACACTGTATCAGGATGCCCATTACCAACCAGACTGAGCAGAAACTATAGGAAATTGTTCGTCCATGCTTGTCAGAATATGTGGAAGAGAGGTCAGGGATAGTAGAGTGGGTACTATCTGAGGAGAGTACCTACAGGTGTGAGTAGGACTGGATAAAATCAATAGAGTAGCTGCAAGGGAGGGCCTCACTTACATGGGTAAGGGGAAAAATGCAGCTGAGATACCTTGGCAAAGGGATTAAACAGCACAATGGCAGTGTACAACAAGCAAACAACCATAAACCCAAGCAAACGTGGGGTTTAAATGCCACAAAAACGAAAGTAAGAGAGAAACACTGGAATTGACCAATCAAACCTTGTCCCTGAACTCGTAGCTAAACACCCTAAGCTAGACCAGTTCCAACCAGTTCACTTACACTAAGTGCAGACAGGCCCCAGCCAACACAAGATGGCTTAGAAGGAAACAGTAATCACACAAACAGATCTGGATACAGCAAAACCTGTAACCAGACTATGCTAAACATCTTTAAACTCAATTTAGGTCACAAACAAGAGCAAACGGATTTAAACAAATTAACCAGTTAACCAATAAAAAAGCTCAAGACTGAGCCCTGCTCCAGCAACCTTCAATCAGACTAGTTCTAACTGCACACTCCTGGCACTGGGGTGCAGGGGAACCCTCTCCAACAAAAGATGGTCTGGTTTAGTGCTCAAGACATATAAACAGAGCTAGATTCAGCAGATCTTAATCTAGTCTATGCTACAGCAAACAAGGTGCACCAATTTCAGAAAGAAACAGTTCAAATAAGCAGGTAGAATAAGCCTTCAACCAGTAATTCCCAGCTCAGAAGGGCAGAATCTACCCTCTCCTCCCACAACAGTTAAGACCACAAACCTTCCTAATGTAAAACAACTGGACTGAAGTCCAAGTGCTTAAACCAAAAGGTTTAGAATTAGGCTTGCCATCTCTCTGCCCCCCCCCCCCCAACTATCCGGAAATCAAACCAATTGTCCGGTAGTTGGAAAAACACTGTGCAAACTCTGATATTCTGTTTCAAAAAAGAGACATACTTTTCTGTGCTATCTTCCCCCGGTAGTTGGAAAAACACTGTGCAAACTCTGATATTCTGTTTCAAAAAAGAGACATACTTTTCTGTGCTATCTTCCCCCTGATGTAGCTCTCCAAGTATCCTACTCTCTTATTCTTGCTTCTACTTCTGCGAAACCCTACCATTCTTCTAATTCTCTTTATTGCAACACTATCAATCACTCTTTCCCTCCTCTCTGCTTCTTTCCTGTAATTTCAAAATTCTTTCTTACTTGATCATTTTTTCTACTATTCTCAGCCAATCTTATTTGCCCTGGTTTTTAGCTTTTCTAAAGCTAAAGGTCTTACCTGTTATTATTTTCTTGCTTCTCTCCACTGTACTCTCTTCATGCTACAATATTTATTCAAATTGCCATGAATATTAACTTCGACTTTTTATATTTTGTATTACTATATGTCAAATATTGAATGTTTTTCTGTGGAGCTTTTCTCCCCGGGTACCCACTGAAAAAGGGCTTTGTCCCAGTTGGACTAACCCGGTTAAGAAATGTTTAATAAATAAATAAGAGTTTGTAAATCGGCAAAAAGCAGGCATCAGGAAAGGAAAAAAGAGGGTATTCCCCATCATTTGATGTCATAAACATGTCATAAAATGGGTGGGGCATGGACTGTAGAGGGACAAAAATGGACAGGGTTACAGGTGATGCGAGGGGTGTGGCCCTTCTGCAGTTTTATCCACAACGAAAGGTGGCAACCCTACTTAGACTAACAGTTACAATTCAATCAGGCTACTAACAAGCAGAAATAAATGGTGCAGAATAAATGCAATTTATTTAAGCAGCAAAAGTAAAATAATGTAATAGAATAGGAAGAAACACAAATAGAGTAAAAGCAAATGAATAAAATGGATTTTTTTTTTTGTTAAGCGGGAAGGGAGGAAACAAGTTAATTCAAGGTTGAGAAACTAAGGGGGTGGGCCTTCCCAAATTCTCTCTCTCTACTCAGTAGAATAAGTTGATGAGGTAGACTGCTAGTACTACCTTCTTGATTTAAATGCAATTTTCTCTTTTTTGAGGTGTTCTGATGCCCTGTACTGTCAGGGAACCCAAGTGGGCTCTCTGAACTATACCTGAACTCTGTGGTAATGGTCATTTCTGCTTCTGGTAAAGAGAAATTTACTCCTGGGGTCTGCTGTATGGTGTTCTTCCACCACAGAAGCTGCTCCTTCAGACATGGAAGGAGAGGCAGTAGGGTTTCCTGAGACTGAGAATGCTGTTCCCAATAATTTTTTTAGGAACCACTGAAGTGGGATCATGACAATACAGGATGGCATGTACCCCAGAATCCTCAGGATTTCCCTTGCTGGGCTGCATTGTTTTGGAAACAGACTGGTCAGTTAACCTATCAGGAAAGCCTTTAACTGGACAGGATCTATGAGGGCTCCCAGAAAGAGGATCCTTCTTTGAGGAACAGTTTATGCCTTCTGATGATTTAATGTGAGACCAACCTTCTAAAATCAGTCTACAGTGATCTGTAAGGCATCTGGGGTCTCTGCTGTGGATTTTCACTGAATGACCAACAGTCATCTAAGTAGCGGTAAATACAAACTCCCAAGATTCTGCAATGTGCTATCAGAGGAGCAAAGCATTTTGTGAAAACTCTGGCACCAGTGGCCAGCCAAAACAGTAAAGCACAGAACAGGAAGTGAGAGCCTGCTACTAAAAATCATAAATATTTTCTGTGTCTACTTTGGGGACATGGAGCTAAGAATATTTTAGGATTAGAGTGACCATTAAGGCATCTTGGAAGATCACAAGCAGTAGTTTTTGCAACATATGCATTTTGAACTTTGGTATGTTGAGACACTTGTTTAACTTTGAGAAGTCAAACTCCAGGTGCCCTCTTTTCTTGTAATTAGAAAGATCCCTAAGTAGAAGCCTTTCCCCTTTTGACCTGGGGTGACAGGCTGAATGGATCCTTGGTGAAGTAGTTCCCAGAGGACAGCTGGTAAGAGGATTTCCTGAGTTTTTTGTGGTTTTGGAATGCCCTAGACGGGTTATTTATCTGAACTGAATGTAGTACTGCTTTTCTTTGATGCTGAGAACTCACTGATCTCTGCTGATGGATTTCCTTTGGGTTAGGAAGGAGGAGTGTCTTCCAGTCAGAAGGTTAGAGGGAAGGATGGGTACAGGTATGGGAGGCTGGGATTGAACATGGATAAAGTTGGTCTTGTGCTGGGTGGACTCAGAGCTCTCTGCTCTGTGTGACTGTTTTGCTTAACATCTCATGGATTGCCTGGGTCTCTAGCCACAGAGAGGCCCTCTCTTTTCTTGTCTAGTGGGAAAAGGCCACAATTTTGAAGGGCAATTCCTACCATTCCTAGGTGTTGGAGAGGGATAAAAAAACAAATAAAATTGTGAAGGACTTTTTTAGTATCCAGATTTTTCAAAACGTGTGCAGCTGAATGATCAAGTAGTTCAGCCTTAATCTGATTTAACAGGGGTTGGGTCCTGAGCCATGCACGTCTGCGGATGACAGAACCTGTTGTGGTTACTCTGCATGATGATTCCAAGGCATCACCAGTCACACTTCAGGAAGCATCTGAGACTTGTAAAGCTTCTCAACTTATTTCCTGAATTTCCTTAGATAAAGCTCAATCCGCAACAGAGTCCACCTAAGCTAGAATTTTGTCCTGGAGAGATTTATATTATTTCAGCACATGGAATTTGTTGCTTCAAAGCTCTCGCTGCCAGGATGGCAGAGGTGTAATCTTTCTTCCCCAAATTTGTACAATATACAGCTTTCTCTACCATTAGGAAAGGGATGTCTGGTTGGTCCCTTATGTACACCTTTTGTGGATTTAATGGAGACTACCAAAGGGTCAGCCTTTTGGATTTTTGTAAAGGTGCTTGTGAGATTCAAACACACTATAAAATCCTGTCTGGTGTCCTAGGGGCAGGAGGTAAAGAATCAGGATGTATAGCAATGTACTCAAAGACATCATCCAGTACTTTGTGTATACAACAGGAATAGCCAGTGGCCTGGGTGAAGGAAAACCTAGCACATCCCTGTAACGAGTCTGATCCTGTGAGAACTGTTTGCTTTCCCAATTGAAAGCAGCCTTCATTCTATAAATGGTAACCTCAAAAGAACGGTCCTCAGGGAAGATGTAGAAGAGAGGGTGTAATTAGAGACTGAATCTCTAAGTTTGTTGGTGCAGGTGCCCAGGGTAGGGCAACTCATCTTCTGCACTAGTGGAATCTGCATCTTTCAAAAGGTAATCTCCCTGCTTCTTTTGGATAGGGAGGCTTCAGTGGCAGAAGTATGGGGGGGTCTCTGGAAGTCAGGAAAGCCATCAATTCCTGTGCTATTGTTAGAAGGTCTTGGGCCTCGGTCTGAGAAGTGGTTGGAGGCAAGAAAAAGGAAGTGGGTTGCTCTGGTTTGGGTGTCCATTTAAAATGGATAACAGGCTGTGGTCATCTAAGCATGACTTTGGTTAAAATCAAGGTAAAGAGGGTGTCTTCCCTTGAGACTGACAAAGCTGCTGGAAGCTGAAGCCTGCTGAGCAACCTCAGATCCAACTGACAAGTGTTGTGGTAAAGTTTGTATGTAGGTCGGAGACCAAGATGGTCTCCCAAGGGGTGGCACAAGAGAATTCGGGCCTAGAAGTCACCGGGTTGGGGAGGGGGGCTGCAATGACTCCTCAATTGGTTCACTGGACGACTTACGGACTACAGCCACATCTCAGAAATGTCACAAACGTCAGGGTCCTTCCGTTTCCTTGGAATGATGCTACAGACACTCAGATTGTGAAGGCCCTGCAGTAGCAGTAGACCGTGATGCCACTGGAGAAACTACAGAGAAAGATTCCATACAGATGGCTAATACCTCAGCCCTATGTTTTAGGGTTTTCTCACATAATTTTGCAGTCAAGCCAATTATAGCCATTGTGCTGAAGCCCCAAGAAGAACAAACAAAATAAGTGGAAATCTTTGTGATATTTGCTTCTGGGGAAGTTCTCTGGAAAAAAACGATCCAACCAACAGACTGAGCATTTTAAAAACGCGTGAAATGCACCAAACAGGACTGCTGGAAAGAACTTAAGATGGCGCGGGACAATTCTTGTACCCTGACGTCTGTTCATTGGCTGTTGGATGTCCATTGGCTAGGGATGATTCAAGATTCAAAGAAACTTTATTGTCATTTAGGAAACACAAGTGCTACCTAAACGAAATTTCGAGTGTCAGCTTTTTTACAGGAGAAAACACAAAACGAAAGACATGATAGGTGTTACGGAATAAACAAAGTACAGTTGTGTACACTTACCATAAATGTAGATGTTCGAGTGTATTCACTGTTGCAGTCATTACATTTGGGTAATCTGCTGGCAGGTTGCCCTCAGTTGGCCTGATTAACAAAGTCTTGGGTCCTGCATCAGTTGCTGTCCCTTCTTCCATGACGTCAGGTCGTCAGGGGTATAAAACATGCAGCCAACGCCATTACATCAGTTTTTCTTGCCCCAGATGTCAGGTGCCCCCCAAATGGGGAGCAATATATATATATATATATATATATATATATATATATATATATATATATATATATATGTATATAATATAAAACACAAAACATATACCTCCAAACGAAAGCAAATACGGAGGGTAACCAGGACTGCAACAGTGAATACACTCTAACATCTACATTTATGTTAAGTGTACACAACTGTTCTATGTTCTTCATGTTTCACTGTTATCCCAAAGCTACAGTTGGGAGGATGGATTTATACAGCATTAGGAGCAGCTATAAGGCCCTGCAGGACAGCATTGGCAAAGCCTGCTCTGGATTTAGAGAAGAGAAGTAAATGGTAATGTTTGGTGAAAGTATGAACTGAGCTCCAGATAGCAGCTTCTAGAATGTCTCTGGTAGGAACCCCTCTGAAAAAGGCTGCAGAAGTAGATGTAGCCCTGGAGGAATGAGATCTAATCCCCTTGGGGACAGGTTTACCATGGTGCATATAGCAGAAACAAATACAATGGCTTATCCATTTGGAAACAGTCTACTTTGAAACAGCCTTTCCCTCTGCCCCTGCTGCAAATGCCACCAATAGTTCACATTTTCTTAGAGATTTTGTCCTGTTTAAGTAGAATCTTAGTTGTCTGTGTACAGCCAATGAATGCAGAATCCGTTCAGCCTTGTTCTGTGGATTTGGGAAAAAAGTTGGCAGATGAATGGTCTGATTAAGGGCCACACTAGATACTACCTTAGGCATAAAGGATGGACTGGTTCCTGAGAGCCACCTTGTCCGGGTAAAAAATAATGAAAGGCTCCACTGCCATAAGAGCCTGTAGCTCTGAAATCCTTCTAGCTGAAGTGACTGCTAAAAGAACAGCTGTTTTCTAAGAGAGAAATTTTAGGTCCGCAGTAGCAGCTGGCTGAAAAGGATGTAGAGTGAGTTTTTCCAAAACAAAATTGAGGTGCCATGCAGGAGTAGGTGCTCTCCTGGGAGATCTTAAATTTTTGGCCCATCTGAGATACTGCTTTAGCAGAGGATGAGAAAAGAGGGGAGGCTCTGTGTTGTAATAAGCTGAAATGGCAGAGGCATGGACTTTTATGGAAGAAAAAGATAGGCCCTTGTGAAGCATCTCAGTATTGCAGAATCTGAGGAATATTGGGCATTGCTGTGCTTATTCCTTGTGCTTGGTTCCAGACACAAAATCTTTTCCATTTGTCAGCATAACATTTTCTAGTACTAGGCCTTCTAGCCTCCAAAATGACATCCATCACAGGTTTGCTGAGAGGTGTAAAAATTAGTTGATTAGCCACGATGCAAGATTCAAAGTTTGGAGCGGAGTGTGCAGAATTTGATACTTCTGCTAAGATAGTAGGTAAGGTAAGGTATCTGAGGCAGGTAACACAGAGGAAGGTGCAACACATTACCAGGAGCAGGTACCAGTGTTGGCGAGGCCAGTCTGGGGCAATCAGGATCACTTTTGGTTAGTCCTGTCTGACTTTTAGTAGGACTTTGGAGAGCAGAGGCAGAGGGGGAAAGGCATAGACTGATATGTTTTTCCAGCTGAAGGATAGAGCATCCACTTTCCAAGCTTTTCTCTGATGAATTCTTGTGCAGAATTTGTCCAACTGATAGTTTTGGGCGAGACAAAAAGATCTATGTCTGGGCTCCCCCATTTGCGTGTCAACATGTTGACAATTTGTGGTTCCAGTTTCCATTTGTGTGGGTCCATAATATTATAATATTTCTGCTTAGTTCGTCTGCCAGAGTACTTTGCTTTCCTGGCAGGAAGCTCATTTGATAAGTCAAGGCCGTGCTCCACAATGCCATGGCTAGTCTGCAAAGGGGGTAGGAATGCGTACCACCCTGCTTGTTTATGTACCACATTACTGTGGTGTTGTCGGTCTTTATCAGTAATTGTACTGGATGAAGGTAGTCCTTGAAGGCTGTCAGAGCATTCTGTACAGCTAGCATCTCTTTCTGATTGATATGTAGGTGCATTTGATTTGGGATCCATTTGCCCTGAATGCATCTCCCTTGCCAGATGCGCCCCCCAAGCATAGTCTGATGCGTCTGAAGTCAGGGTTTGGGCGGCAGGGGGTGGAATGACAGTCCCTTGTTTTGGTGGCAGGCCTCTGCCCACCATAGGAACTCTAGTTGCAGGCAAGGTATGATAGGAATCATTGTTTCCAGGCTGTGACAATGTTGACTCCATAAGCTTTTTAGGTATCATTGAAGTTTCCACATATGCAGTCTTGCATATGGAATTAGAATGATGCAGGAGGCCATGAACCCCAAGGCCTGCAGATAGCTGGGGTTTTCTGGCCACCTGTTTGAAGTTAAGTCATCAATCGAATTTGCTTTTCTGGCGTAAGGTAAGTCATCTGGGCAGTTGTATTCAAGCTTGCACCCAGGAATGTAATTGATTGAAAGGGTACCAGTTGGGATTTCTTTTCGTTTATGGTGTACCCTAGACAAGTCAGAACCCTTTTTACAAACGCCAGATGTTTTAGAAGAGTATCCTTGTTTTCTGCCTGAATTAGACAATCGTCCAGGTATGGATAAATTTGAATATTTCTTTGCCAGCAAAATGCAATCACTGGTGCCAAGCACTTTGTGAAGACCCTGGGCACAGTAGATAAGCCAAAGGGCAGTGCAGAGAACTGGTAATGCAAGTAACCTGCTTTGAAGCGGAGGTATCTTCTGCAAGATTCCCTGATTGGCATATGCAGGTAAGCCTCTTTTAAGTCTAGAGTTACCAACCACGCATCCTTGCCTAGCATAGGCAGTAACTGTTGAGTCAGCATCTTGAATTTTGGAATGTCCAGAAATGTATTTAGAATGGACAAGTCCAGAATTGGACGCCATGATTTGTCTTTTCTGGGTACCAGGAAAAGTCTTGAATAGAAGCCTTGTCCCTTTTCTGGTACTGGTTGAATAGCCCCCATATTCATGAGGGACGTAACTTGTTTCTGGGCCTCTGCCCACTGATTTGGAGGCAGATCTGGCCATCCGTTTGGGACTGGCAATGTGTGGAAATGAAATCTGTATTCCTGGGATACTATATTTAAAACCCATTTGTCCTGGGTAATCAGTTGCCAGTTTCGTGCATGAAGTGCCAGTTCCCCCCCCAAAGGGGCGGCCAAAAGATAAGTGCTTGGTGACTGCAGTGGAAAGTCACTGAGACTGTTTACCATAGGAAGGTGCCTTGTTGCTTCCAGATTTGGAGGTGGAGGCACCCCACTGCTTTGTTCTAAAGGTTCCTTGCGACTGAAACCTGGAGCCTTTGGAATGTCTGGGTTTGACCTGAGCGGCTTTAGTGGGTACTTGAAAGGATCAGTTCTTAGTAGACCAGTGCCTACTAAACCTGGATGGCTGCACTTGTAAGAAATCTTTCATATTTTGCATAGATTAAGCTTTATCTTCCATCTTTTTCAAAACTTCTTCAGCCTTATTACCAAATAGACTGTCCTGTTGTAAAGGAGTATCCAACAATTTTGCTTTAACATGGTCAGGGAGACTTTGCTCCTTGAGCCAAGCATGCCTTCTTATCACAGATCCAGTTACAGCAGCCCTGCAAGAGGCCTCCAAGGAATCAAAACCACATTGCAAATTGTGGTACAACACCAAAGAGGGAGCAGAGAAAGGAAGTAACGGCTTAGGCTCTACACTCTGTCTGCTAGCAGGAATGCCTGCATTAGTTTGGTATCTAGTCTGCACCCCAAGAAAACTAGACCTCTGGCTGCCTTCACTGCTGACTCTCTCAGACTGACAGAGACCCAGGGCTTGAAGTGGGGCCATGGTGAACTACAGATAAATTCAAAAGTACCTGAGGAGAAGCAGCCTGTATTAATAGGTCACGCAAATATGGAAATATCTGGAACGAGGCACCTTGTGAAGACTATGAGGACTGTAGAGTCTCCAAAAGAAAAAAAAAAGAGAAACATGAAAGTGTGATGATTCAGTATAAGCCTCAGAAATTTCCTGTATACAGGGTGAACAGGAATGTGGAGACAGGCATTCCCTGGGCCGGGACGTCTTGAAAGATGAAACAAGGAGGAACGGTTGGAGGGTGGAGAGATCCAGAACTGGTCTCCAGACTACTCCTGTTTAGACTAGGAAAATCAGGACTAGAACCCTTTTGCCATGTATTATGGGGTTCCTGGTTCTGGGGTGCAGCACAGGAGTTTTGGGAGGAGGACAGAATACCAATGAAAGGAGGTACTTCTTTTTAAGTCATTGTGTATCTCTTCTGGATGACTGAAGACAACCATTTGTCTGAATTGCTGAATAGCTTTTTTTTTTTTTTTGAGGAATGAAGTCAGCCTTTTAGACAGGGGAATATGTGGACAGAGAGATGGGCAGGTGAACTTATTTGGGTAAGGCGGCCCCCCATATATAGAGTTCCTCTCTGGCTTGTCCCTGGAACCTTTTCATAGACATTTTCTTGGTCTTCTGGTGAGTCCAGAGTTTCCTGCAAGTGAAGGCAGAGGATTTTGCAGGGTAATTCCTCTACCATCATGGTACAGAAGAAAGATACGTCTACAATCCTTCATAATTTTACCTTGTTCCTGCAACAGTGGTCACATCCCGACCAAACAAAAGATTCTTATTTATGGGAAAGACTACGAGATTTGCCGTAACATCTTCTGAAAGGGATTGAGAACATAACCATATATACCTCCGGAACACAGAATGTATAGTAGCTGCCCTGGAGAGGGCAAAGGGGAATCCAATACATTATAACTCCATTTAATGCTGTTCAAGGGAGGACAATGTTTTAGTCAAACTGCTAAGGATACAGAGTGATGAATTATCAGACAAAAATCAATAAATATAGATCTAAAGGCCATAGTGGAGGATGTATACACCTTTTCGTGTCAGCCTGTCCGCTACCCTACTGTCATCTTTAAGAACAGCATTGGCGGCAAGCAGTAATTTAGAGGGCTTATCTGATGACATGGAAAGCACAGAGTGGCCTGCCACAAGTGTTTTTGTACAGAAATTTAAAGTCCTCAAGAACCAGTCAGAATTTTTAGAAGCAGTTGGAAAGGAGTCTGGTGCGGTGGAAGTGTATGGAAAAGCATCTAGGAAAGCCTCTGGAGCAGGAGATTGCAAAAGCAGGTGTGACTACTTCAGTGTTTATGGTATCTATTGAACTTCACAAATCATATTAACAAGGTTTCCAAAAATGAATCTTCAACAAGATAATCAGGAGAAAGGGAACATTTTACCATCAGATGCCACTTGACCTGGCGAACGGACTGCAGACAAATAGGCTAAAGAGTGCTCAGACTCTGATTTGACCTCTTCACCCTCAGATGATGAGTACAGCCTGTGGAGTGGAGGGAGAAACTATAGTAATAGCAGACCCTGAAAGGGATGGTGGCCTAAGTGCCATTATGGCCTTAAATAGGCCCTATGAAAAATCCATCTAATCCTTTTCTTTACACATCTGGAGGAGGAGGAGGAATGTTTCTAGTTTTTCTTTTTATTTTTTTGACTATACTGAGACGCTCCAAACCCAGTGAAAGTACAGTTGTGCAAAATCTTACCATAACAGTTCACTTCACTGTTGCAGTATTCTTTACAATAGGAATCCCTACCAAGGGTAGGGCATAAGGGTGAAGCCCAGAAGTACCATCTTTGAAAGAAGAGTTGCATAAAATCTTACCATAACCATAGATTTCCTCCTCTTCCATGCGGCAGTATTCCAAACCCTTGGGATTTCCCCTCTCTTGCTACCCGAATGCTCAGCCAGTATACAAAAGTTTATAATCACCGCAGGGTACATGGGACGTCTGATGTTGGGTAAGGGAACGTGGGCCATAAAACTGATGTCTGCACATACCAGACCTCAGAACTGAGCACCCCAGTTGACCCCAGTGGACAAATGTACAAGTCCAGTGCCATCCAAGAAGGGGCAGTCTAGTCAAGAAGGGGGAAGGAATACTGCAACATGGAAGAGAAGGACATCTATGGTTATGGTAAGATTTTACACAACTAATCTATGTCTTTCTATTCTCATGATGCAATTTTCCAAACCCTTGAGTGAGTGCCGAAGCTCAAAGGGAAGAAGAGGGGGGAGGCTTTGAACTATTTTCTATGAATCCATGAAGGATTACCTTGGCAAATCCAGCCCTGGTTTTGGAAATGTGATCCAATTTATAATGTTTGGTAAAGGTGTGGACAAAGATCCATGTAGCTGCCTCTAAAATGGTGGCAGTCTCCAGTCCTTTAAAGAAAGTTCCAGATGAAGCCATAATCCTAAGCAGAGAGTGCCTTAATCTTAGACCATAAGGATTTCCCATGGTATGCACAGCAGGAGATTGCCCTGGAAATCCAGGCAGAAATTGTCTTCTTTGTCACCGCTTTCCCCAGAGCCCTGGGATGAAAGCAGACAAAACAATTGGTCTGTTTTTCTGACAGACTTGGTCTTGTCAAGGTAAAACCTAAGCTGCCTATGCACATCAAGGGCATGCAAGACTCTCACTCATTCTGTGGATGGGGAAAAAAGGTGGGAAGGTGAGCAGCTTGGTTTAAGGGTAGCTCATTGACCACCTTGAGTATGAAGGAAGGGTTGGTCTTAAGGGTTTGAGGGTCTGTAACTCCGACACTCTTCTAGCTGATGTCAAGGCTACCAGGAGAATCGTTTTCCAAGTGCAGTGTTTTAGAGAGGCTTTAGCAGCTGGTTTAAAGGGGCCACTGTAAGCTTCTCCAGAACATAATTAAAGGTCCCACGGTGGTGGGATGGCTTTCCTGAGGGGTCTGATATGCTGCACTCCCTTTAGGAATAACTGTGCAGGTAAGTGAGATGCCAAAGGGGGGGGGTCCAAAGGCAGACATAGCAGCAAGGTCAGCTTTAACAGAAAAGTACGCCAAGCCTGTCTAAGAGTTGACACAGATATCACAGTATCAAGGAGGCATCACTCTGAAAAGGGCCCAACTGTCTTTCCAGACACCATATGGAGAATCTTTTTCATTCAGACATATAATCATAGGAGATTACTAGGCTAATGGCCCTGGGGTCCTTACAAGCCTAGCCAAGAGTTTTTCCCCCCAAAAGAAACCTCAATCAGCACCTATCGCCCCGTCAATAAGGGACACAGTCGGAACCCCTGTGACAAATTTGTGGTTTCCAATTCAATCATCAAGGTTGTGTTTGAAGAGGGTCAGCGACGTACCTTGCTTGACGAGTATGGGAAGTCTATTCCAGAGACGGGGCAACCTCTGGGAGACAAAGCTATCTCTCCAGCAGGTTTTGTTAATGTGACATATTAGATTTAAGCTTACTGGGTAATGCGCTAGGAGTTAGACTTATGGATACGGAGCATCTCTCTCGTAGATCTCCTAGTGTCAGGTTTTCTGGCCTGCTGCAGGACTGAGAGCACATCCTCACTGTAAAGGAGCCTGTAAGGGATCAGAATTCTATCACCCACAGGGTAAGGTTCAGAGATCACAGGTGGGGATGGATTAGGGATTTCTTGTCCTGTGTGAGTAGGTCCAGTCTGTGAGCCAACTTGTGATTACCCCTGGCTAAATGTAGAAGGAGGGGAACCAATGCTGTCGTGGCCAAAAGGGAGTCACTAACAAGATTTTTGGTTTTTCTTGCTGGATTTTCAGTAGGACATTCTGAAGAAGTGGGAAAAGGGGGGATGCACACAGAAACATCCCCTTCCAAGAGAATGAGAAGGCGTCCATTGCATTTGAGAAAAGACTGGGTACACTGGTGCAAAAAGATGGAAGCTGTCTGTTCATAGGGGAGGCAAACAGATCTATTTGAGGTGTACCTCATTTGTGGACTATGTCCAGGAACACATCCCTGTGAAGCATCCATTCCTGCGACTGTGACACGGACCTGCTGAAGGTGTCTGCCTTGGTGTTCTGCTCTGAAGGGATATACTCTGCCTGTAGAGTGACTCCCAGTTTTGTGGCAAGCTCCCACACTATGACAGCTAGTCTGCATAGCAAATATGATTTTTCTCTCCCCTGCTTGCTCACACACCACAGAACTGTAGTGTTGTCTGTGAACAATTTTAATGGGCCCTGCTTTAGTGCATGTTGGAACGCCGTCAAGGCCAGAAGAATTGCTCTCATTTCTCTGATATTATATGTTCCTGTCTGATGGAGTCCAGCCAAGTGCCCTGAACACTTAAGAAACCCATGGCTGCTCCCCATCCCAGATCAAAGGCATCCATATACATCTTCTGTACTGGCAAGGGAGCCTACAAGGGGAGTCCTGGGTTGCAGTTCACTTAATTCAGACACCACTGAATCTCTTTCCTGAGGCAAGGCAGGAAGGAGATTGTGTACTCAAGAGGATGAGTGTTGTGTCCATACAGACCTTAGGTACCACTGTAACTTTCTCATGTGGAGCCTTGCCAATGGCAACATGGGAATGGTTGACGCCAAATAACCCAGGAGTCTGAGGTACTGTCCGTCAGTCAAAGCTGTAGCATGAAGGGCAGTGAGCAGGTACTGCTTTAAGTTTTCCACCTATTGAGGTGGCACAAAAGGCCCTCATGACACCTGTCCTTATCCTGTAGCCCAGAATATTTGGTCCTGAGAGGGGTTCATGTTGGACTTGGGGTAGTTTATCTTGAAACCCAGTGCTTGCAGGAGTGATATTACTGTTTGTACAGGGCATTGCAGGGATTTTGGGCAATCTGCCTGGATGAGGAGGTCATGTAGGTAAGGAAACATTTGAATCCCTTGAGTCCCACATAAGGCCATCACTGGTGGCAAGCACTTGATGAAGACCCTTGGTGCTGTAGAAAGTCCAAAGGGCAAGGCAGAGAACTGAAAATGTGAGAAGCCCACAGAGAAGCGTAGGTATCTCCTGTACTTGGGCCTTATGGGGATGTCCAAGATAGGCATCCTTGATGTCCAAGGTGGTCAAGAATCCCTGAGGAAAAATCATGGAGAAGAGGTTCTGCAGAGTGAGCATATGAAAGGAGGGTACATGCAGGAAGAGACTGAGGTGGGAAAGATACAGGATTGGTCTCCAGGGACCATCGTTTCTTGAGAGTAGGAAAAGTCTGGAATAGAAACCCTTACCTTTTCTGTGATAGGGACAGACTCAAGTGTTCCTTGGTCTAAAAGGCTGTCTATCACTGGCTGAATAAGGGGTAGCTGTTTTTTGGGGGGCTGTGGAATGTGTCTCAAGGTGGGTGTTGTGATCCAGGTCATGGAATAACCCTTTTCGATCATGGATAAGACCCACCTGCCTGTGGTAATGAGTTTCCAAATAGGGAGACAGTGAGAGGGGCCTTAAGGATGGGGAGAAGAGTTGAAAGGTTTTTGCAGTAATGGCAGGTAACTGTCCTGAAAATGAGGCTTCTGAGCCGGAGTCTGAGCAGGCCTGGAAGGGGTTTGTTGCTTCCTGGCACTCTTACTACCCTTGGAAAGAGGAGGGGAAGCAGAGTGTTTCCTTATAAATTGAGTTTTTGAGAAGTAATTGCTGTGGAATTTGGGGATAGGAAATAAACAGCTGTTTCAGGTCATGCAAGTCCTTCCCCTTCTGTTGCAGAGTTTTGAACTCAGCCACTTTTGCCCCAAAGAGGGCATAGTTATCCAGAGGCATGTCCAAAAGTTTTGCCCTAATATTATCAGGTAAGGGTTGTAACCTCAGCCAGGAGGTATCTTCTCAGGACTGAAGCAGATGCAGTGGATCTGGCAGAAGCTTCAGCTGAATCGTAGCTGCACCTAATGGAATGCCTAGTGACCTGAGAAGCTAGGGAAAAAAGGCTAGATAATCGTGCTTTGGCAGGAGAGTCTGCAATCCCATTCATAAGTTTAGTGGCTTGTCCTAAATGGGTTAGGGTATATTTAGCCATATGGGTTTGATAATTTACTGCCCTGAATGCCAAGGCAGCTGAGGTATAAGCCTTTTCTCAAGGCGCTTCATGGCCTTGCTATCTGTGGGGAGAACTGAGGTGGATGTAAGCAGCTTTGAAGCCTTATTAGCAGAGACCGATATACAGCCAGGGTCGGCTGGAGGACACTTAAGAAATTTGGCCCCCTCAGGGAGGTGCATGGTGCTGAGAATCAGGATCAACAGATGCTGCATTAAATGCATTCAGAAAAGCTGCCAAGACTGGGGGTACAGCTGAAGGAGCAGGGATGTCCATCTGAAAGAGTTCATAGCATCTTTTCTGAACTTCTGTCATCTCAGAGGAGTCCCATTTGAAATACTCCCTCATTTTGGAAATGGTCTTCCCAAAGGTGAGATCCTCACCTGGAGAAATCAGTTTCTGCAAAGTCTCCCTCTGGGGAGGCATAAAGTACAGTTGTGTACACTTAGCATAAATGTATATGTTCGAGTGCATTCACTGTTGCAGTCATTACATTTGGGTTATCTGCCAGCTGGTAGCCCTCAGCCGGCCTGAATATCAAAGTCTTGGATTCCTGCGTCAGATGCTGTCTCTTCTTCCATGACGTCAGGTCATCAGGGGTATAAAACATGCAGCTGACGCCATTACATCAGTTTCTCTGGCCCCAGATGTCAGTTGCCCCCATAAAGGAAAGCAACTGTATGTTAGGTTACACCTCCAACAAAAAGCAAACATATCAGAAAGCTGAAATACACTAAACAAGAAGAAAAGTATAGCCAAGAGAAGTCAGGGTGCTGGAGGGACGGTAAATTACAGTTGTGTACACTTACCATAAATGTAGATGTTTGAGTGTATTCACTGTTGCAGTCATTACATTTGGGGTAATCTGCTGGCAGGTTGCCCTCAGTCGACCTGAATAACAAAGTCTTGGGTCCTGCGTCAGTTGCTGTCTCCTCTTCCATGACGTCAGGTCGTCAGGGGTATAAAACATGCAGCCAACGCCATTTTAATCAGTTTTTCTTGCCCCAGATGTCAGGTGTCCCCAAATGGGGAGCAAAAATAAATACATATAAAACTGTAAACACATAAATGCACTTCAGAAACACAAAATTTACCTTCAACTGAAAGCAAATACACCACAAAGGCTTTTGAGTATAGTGAAGGAAAAAAAAGGTATAGAAAGGAGGCTGGCGGGTGGGTAATGCGGACTGCAACAGTGAATACACTCGAACATCTACATTTATGGTAAGTGCACACAACTGTATTATGTTCTTCATGTTTCACTACTGCAGTCATTACAATTGGGTAGAATCCGAAAGCTATGGATGGGAGGATGGAACTAAACAGCATTAGGAGCAGCTATACGGCCCTGCAAAACTGCAGTGGCAAAGCCTGCCCTGGATTTAGAAAAGAGAGGTAAATGATAATGCTTTGTGAACGTATGAACTGAGTTCCAAGTAGCAGCTTCTAGAATGTCTCTGGTAGGGACCCCTCTGAGAAAAGCTGCTGAAGTAGAGGCAGCCCTGGTGGAATGGGATCTGATCCCCTCGGGCACAGGTTTACCATGGTGCAAGTAGCAGAATCGAATGCAATGGCTTATCCATTTAGAAATAGTCTGCTTTGATATAGCCTTCCCCTCTGATCCTGCAGCAAATGCCATCAGTAGTTGCTCAGACTTTCTTAAAGATTTTGTCCTGTTTAAGTAGAATCTTAGTTGTCTGTGCACATCCAATGAATGCAGAATCCACTCCCCCTTGTTCTGCGGATTTGGGAAGAAAGTTGGCAGGTGAATGGTCTGGTTAAGAGCCACACTGGATACCACCGTAAGCAAAAAAGAAGGATTGGTCCTGCGGGCCACCCTGTCCGGGTAAAAAATAATGATAGGCTCCACTGCCATGAGAGCCTGTAATTCTGAAACCCCTTTAGCTGAAGTGACTGCCAAAAGAAAGGCCGTCTTCCAAGAAAGGAATTTTATATCCGCAGTAGCTGCTGGTTCAAAAGGAGGTAGGGTGAGTTTTTCCAGCACAAAATTGAGGTCCAATGCAGGAGTTGGCGCTCTCCTGGGAGGCCTTAAATTTTTAGCCCCTCTGAGGTACTGTTTTAGCAGAGGATGAGAAATGAGTGGAGGCTCTGTGTTGTAATGAGCCGAGATGGCAGAGGCATGGATTTTTATTGAAGAAAAAGATAGGCCCTTGTCAAGCATCTCAGTTAAGTATTGTAAAATCTGAGGAATATTGGGCTTTGCTGCGTCTATTCCTTGTGCTTGGTTCCAAGCACAGAATCTCTTCCATTTATCAGCATAAGATTTTCTAGTACTAGGCCTTCTGGTTTCCAAAATGACATCCATCACAGGTTTACTGAGGGATGTGGTTGGTAAAATTGGTTGATTAGCCATGCTGCAAGATTCAGAATTTGGAGCAGAGTGTGCAGAATTTGATAGCTCTGCTGAGACAATAGGTGAGGTGTTTGAGGCAAGTACCATGGAGGAAAGTGCGACATATTCCTTAGAAGCGGGTACCAGTGTTGGCGGGGCCAGTCCAGAGCAATTAGAATCATTTTTGTTTTTTCCTGTCTGACTTTTAGTAAGACCTTGGAGAGTAGAGGCAGAGGGGGAAAGGCATAGACTGATAGGTTTTTCCAGCTGAAGGATAGAGCATCCACTTGCCATGCTTTTTTGTGAAGAGTTCTTGTGCAGAATTTGTCCAACTGATAGATCTATTTGCCTCTCCCCAAAACTATGTCTGGGTTTCCCCATTTTTGTGTTAACATGCTGAAGACTTGTGGATCCAGTTTCCATTCGTGCAGGACCATAAGATTTCTGCTTAGGTCGTCTGCCAGAGTATTTTGCTTTCCTGGCAGGATAAGAGCGTGAAGATGTATTTGGTAAGTCAAGGCTGTGTTCCACAAGGCCATGGCTAGTCTGCAAAGGGGGGTAGGAGTGGGTACCCCCCTGCTTGTTTATGTACCACATAACTGTGGTGTTGTCCATCTTTATCAGCAGTTGTCCTGGATGAAGGAAGCCCTTGAAGGCTGTCAGAGCATTCTGAACAGCTAGCATTTCCTTCTGGTTGATATGTAGATGCATTTGGTTTGGGCTCCATTTGCCCTGAATGCATCTCCCTGCCAGGTGGGCCCTAAGAAGCATAGTCTGATGCGTCGGTAGTTAGGGCTTGGGTGGCAGGGGGTAGAATAAATGACAGTCCCTTGTTTTGGTGACATGTCTCTGCCCACCAAACAAGCTCCTGTTGCAGGCAGGGAATGAGAGGAATCTGTTTCTAGGCTGTGACAATGTTGATTCCGTAAGTATTTTAGGTACCATTAAAGTTTCCTCATATGCAGTCTCGCATATGGAATTAGTAGAATGCAGAATGCCATGAACTCCAAAGCATGCAGAATTTGTCTTGCAGATATAGCTGGGTTTTTGTTGTCATTTGTTTGAAGTATGTTGTCAATTGAATTTGTTTGTCTGGCGTGAGGTAAGCCATCTGGGCAGTTGTATTCAAGCTTGCACCTAGGAATGTAATTATTTGAGAGGGTACCAGTTGTGATTTCTTTTCGTTTATGGTATACCCTAGGCATGCTAGAAGCCTTTTTACAAAAGCCAGATGTTGAAGAAGAGTGCCCTTGTCCTCTGCCTGAATGAGAAAATCGTCCAGATAAGGATAAATTTGAATGTTTCTTTGTCTGCAAAATGCAATTACTGGTGCCAGGCACTTTGTAAAGATCCTGGGTGCAGTAGATAAGCCAAAGGGCAGTGCAGAGAATTGGTAATGCAAAAAAACCTGCTTTGAAGCGGAAGTGTCTTCTGCAAGATTCCCTTATTGGGATACAAGTCTAGAGTTACCAACCAGGTATTCTTGCCTAGCATCGGCAGTAGCTGTTGTAAAGTCAGCATTTTGAATTTTGGAATGTCCAGGAATGTGTTCAGAATTGATAAGTCCAGAATTGGACGCCATGATTTGTCTTTTCTGGGTACCAGGAAAAGTCTTGAATAAAATCCTTGTCCTTTTTCCTTTTCTGGTACTGGATGAATAGCCCCCATATCCATGAGGGACATGACTTGTTTCTGGGCCACTGCCCACTGGTTTGGTGGCAGATATGGCCATCCGTTTGTAATTGGCAACGTGTGGAAATGAAATCTGTACCCCTGGGATACTATGTTTAATACGCACTTGTTCTGGGTAATTAAATGCCAATTTTGAGCATGAAGTGCTAGTTTTCCCCCCAAGGGGACTGCCAGAAGATAAGTGCTTGGAGATGGTAGGGGAAAGTCATTGAAACTGCTTACTGCAGGGTTGTGCTTTGTTACCCCCAGGTTTGGAGGTGGAGGCACCCCATTGCTTTGACCTGTAAGATCCCTGTGATTGATATCTGGAGCCTTTGGACTGCCTGGGTTTGCCCTAAGTGGCTCTGACACGGGAAAGGACCAATTCTTAGTAGGCCAGTGCCTACTGAACCTGGGTGGCTGCACTTGCAAGAAATATTTTACAGTTTGCATAGATTTAGCTTTGTCTTCCATTTTCTTTAAAACCTCTTCTGCCTTATTACCAAACAGACCGTCAAGCTGTAAAGGGGCATCCAACAATTTAGCTTTAACATGATCAGGCAGATTTTGCTCCTTCAGCCAGGCATGCCTTCTTATCACAGAACTAGTTACGTCGGCCCTGCAAGAAGCCTCCAAGGAATCAAAACCACATTGCAAAGTATGCTTTCCAACCTGTTCTGCTGAATGCAACAAATCCTGTAACTCTATTTTCCACACAATCAGAAATCAACATAATTTTCTGTTTCAGTAAGCCCATAACATGCTGTTGATATATTTAAGCAAATGAAACTGGCAGTTTAAAGCCCTGATTGCCAAGGTTGCAAACGTATAAACCTTCTTACCCCATCTATCCAGCGCCCTGGAATCTCTATCAGAAGGGGTAGGATTTTTGGCTGTAGAAGCCTTGACACCCTTGGGACCCTGAGAAATAGTCTCAGGATCAGCAGCAGGGTTTTTGAAAATAAATTTGTGGGAGTCAGGAACCCTGTAATATCTGTCTGGCTTACTAGGAGCCAGAGGCAGGAAATCAGGAGCCATGCTTGACTCTAAGAACACATCAACAATGTCTAATACAGGAGGTATTGCCAAAGGCCTATGCTGAGGTAGAAAAAGAAAATCCCTAAGCCTCTTTTTTGATTCTGAGAAGTCCTGACTCTCCCTGTGAAAATATTCCCTTAAAGTATGCAAAGTCTCTCCAAAACAGTAATCCTCAGGGGGAGAAGCAGATGGGATGGATTCCTTTGCATCAGAGTCCTCATAAGGTGGAAAAGAAAATTCCTGTTCAGAAGAAATGGAAACCTGATCTGAAGATTCATAACCAGTGCCTTGCCTAGGCCTCTAAGCAGAGGGGGGGGGGGGGGGTTGGGAACCCCTGATAAAGTAATTAGATCCTCAGCCATTTTGATCATTTGTTTTTTAGGCATAGGGGCCTGAGCACGTGGCTCATGCGTCGGTTTTTTAGACATAGAAGTTGGTTTTGACCTGGTTTTTGATGATGGCGTCGGTTTAATATAAAAATGTTGAGGCCTGAAAACACCCTCAGAAGCCAGTGCCTGCTCAGCGGCTCTGGACCCATCCAAGGGAGAGACATCCGCAGGTTCAATACTTGCAGAATCTCGCAGCATACCGGACTCCGAATGGGTCTCGGTACAGGCCTGCGACTCAAAAGTAGCGGGTATCAGGGGCTGCGAAAGCGCCTCACTGAGTACCGGCAACTGGCTTAGGAGAAGCTTCGTCGTTGGTTTTTGACCTCGACGGTCTGTCTCTGTCTTTTTCCCTGTGTTTTTTGTGAACTCAGGAAGTCAGGCTGCTAACAGACTACATTTCAGGGTAGTTAAATCTTGAACCAAAATATTTAGAAACAAAAATATACCAATGCTTAATAGTACATTGGTTAAATTTAGCACAAAACCGACAGCAAGGCACGTTGTGATCAGGGCCTACGCAAGGAATACAGTACAAATGAAAACCCTTATGAGGTATTTGCTTCCCACAAGTAATGCAATTATTAACTTTTACTGACATCGGTAAGGAGCAAGAAAAAGTTTCCCCAACGGTGTACTTAGCTTTAGTTTGAAGACTTCGGTTCTGAAACTCGAAAACGAAAATTTCAGGAGTCGGCTGACTGGCACTTGCGAACTGCTTCTGCTTCGGGCACCGCATGGCAAGAAAGACTGATTAAAATGGCGTCAGCTGCATGTTTTATACCCCTGACTACCTGAGGTCATGGAAGAGGAGACAGCAACCGACACAGGACCCAAGACTTTGTTATTCAGGCCGACTGTGGGCAACCTGACAGCAGATTACCCCAAATATAATGACTGCAACAGTGAAACACGAAGAACATCCATGACTGCAACAGTGAATACACTCGGACATCTACATTTATGGTAAGTGTACACAACTGTACTATGTTCTTCGTGTTTCACTGTTGCAGTCATTAAATTTGGGTTGATTCCCAAAGCTAAGGAAGGGAGGAGGAAGTCAGAGAGCATGAGGACCAGCTATTAAGCCCTACAAGACAGCAGTGGCAAAACCAGGTCTGGATTTAGAAAAAAAGAGGCATGTGGTAATGCTTGGTTAAGATATGTACAGAGCTCCAGGTAGCAGCTTATAGGATGTCCCTGACAGGGACACTTCTGAAAATGGCTGTAGAGGTAGATGCAGCCCTGGTGGAATGTGATCTTATCCCCTGTGGGGTAGGTTTTCCATGGTGCTTATAGCAGAAATGAATGCAATGGGCTATCCACTTAGAAATGGTTTGCTTTGAAATGGCCATCCCCCTCTGCCCCTACAGCAAAGCCAACTAGCAACTGTTCAGATTTTCTGAGAGGCTTAGTCCTGTTCAAATAAAATCTAAGTTGTCTGTGCATGTCCAAAGAGTGCAGTATTCGTTCTCCTTTGTTTTGTGGATTCGGGAAAAAAGTAGGCAAATGAATGGACTGATTAAGGGCCACAGTAGACATCACCTTGGGCATAAAGGAAGGATTGGTCCCGAGGGACACCCTGTCTGCATGGAAGATGATGAAGGGCTCAACTGCCACGAGGGCCTGTAATTCAGACACTCTTCTTGCTGAAGTGATGGCTAGAAGGAAGGCTGTTTTCCAAGAAAGGAATTTCAACTCTGCAGTTGCAGCTGGCTCTAAAGGGGGGTAGAGTGAGCTTTTCCAATACAAAGTTAAGGTCCCAGGCTGGAGTAGGGGCTATCCTGGGTGGTCTTAAACTTTTGGCCCCTCTGAGGAATTGCTTTAGCAGGGGGTGAGAGAAGAGGGATGGTTCAGTATTATAATGTGCTGAAATAGCAGAGGCATGAATTTTGACAAGAAGGAAAGGCCCTTGTGGAGCATCTCTTATAAGTACTGAAGAATATGCGGTAAGCTGGGCACTGTTGTGCCCAGTCCCTGAGCCTGGATCCAGGAACAGTATCTTTTCCACTTTTCAGCATAGGATTTTCTAGTACTAGGCCTCCTCGCCTCTAGAATGACATCTAGCACCTGCTTACTGAGGGATGCTTATTGGAGAGCTCAAGGAATTAGCCAGGCTGCAAGGTTCAGGGTTTGAAGCTGAGGGTGCAGAATCTGGCCCTGCTGCTGGGACAGCAGGGAAGGGGTCTGAGGCAGGTGCCTTGGTTCCAGCAGTGACATACTGCGCAAGTGGGGGTACCAGTGCTGGCATGGCCAGTCTGGTGCAATCAATATTGTCCTTGGTTTGTCCTGTTTGATCGTTAACAGAACCTTCGAGAGGAGAGGTGGGGGGCAAAAACTGAGAGGCTTTCCCACGTAAAGGACAGGGTATCCACTTTCCAAGCTTGACTGTGGTAAGTCCTTGTGCAGAATTTGTTCAATTGGTTGTTCTGAGGGGAGGCAAACAGGTCTACCTCTGGATTCCCCCATTTGTTTCTCAAGAGGTTGAATATTTTTGGTTCCAGTTTCCACTCGTGTGGGTCCATGAGATTTCTGCTTAGGTCGTGTGCCAGTGAATTTAGCTTGCCTGGCACGAACTGAGCTTGTAGGTGCACTTGATAGCTCAAGGCTGTGTTCCACTGACCCATGGCTAGTCTGCAGAGAGGGTATGAGTGGGTTCCCCCCTGCTTATGTACCACATAACTGTGGTGTTTGTCTTTACCAATAATTGTCCTGGAAGAATGTGGTCCTTGAAGGCTGTCAGGGAATTCTGTACAGCTAACATTTTGTTTTGGTTGATATGCAGGTGCATCTGTCTCAGGTTCCATTTGCCCTGAATGCACTGCCCTGCCAAGTGAGCCCCCCATGCATAGTCTGATGCGTCTGTTGTTAGGGTTTGGGCGGCAGGGGGTAGAGTGAATGGGAGCCCCTTGTTGTGGTAGCAGGCCTCTGCCCACCAAAGGAACTCTTGTCTTTATACAAGGAATGATAGGAATCATTGATTCCAGATCCTTAGAATGTTGACACCATAGGCGTTTTAGATACCATTGTAGTTTCCTCATATGCAGTCTTGCATATGGAATTAGTAGAATGCAAGAGGCCATGAACCCCAGGGCTTGCAGGATTTTCCTTGCAGATAGCTGGGTCTTTGTGGCCAGTAGTTTGAAGTAGGCTGTCAAATAAACTTGTTTCTCTGGCGTGAGGTAGGGCATCTGGGAAGTTGTGTTCAAGCTTGCTCCCAGAAATACAATTTGTTGGCAGGGTACTAGATGAGATTTCTTTTCGTTTACGGTGTAAGCCAGCGAGGTTAGAAGTTTCTTTACAAATGTTTTAGTAGTATGTCCTGGCTTTCTGTCTGAATTAGACAATCGTCCAGGTATGGGTATATTTGAATATTTCTTTGCCTGCAAAATGCAACGGCTGGAGCTAGACACTTTGTAAATACCCTGGGTGCAGTAGGTAAGCCAAAGGGAAGTGCAGAGAACTGATAGTGCATGGAGCCTTCTCTGAAGTGTAGGTATTTCCTGCAAGATTCCCTTATTGGAATGTGCAGGTAAGCTTTCTTTAAGTCTAAGGTTGCCAACCAGGCATCTTTGCCTAGCATAGGAAGCAGCTGTTGAAATGTTAGCATTTTGAATTTTGGGATTACCAAAAAGGTGTTTAGAATAGAGAGGTCCAGGATAGGATGCCAGGAGCTGTCTTTTCTGGGTACCAGGAAAAGTCTTGAGTAAAAACATTGTCCTCTTTCTTCTGCTGGGACAGGTTGAATAGCCCTGATACTTAGAAGAGAGAAAACCTGCTGTTGAGCCTCTGCCCACTGATTTGGGGGTAGGTCTGGCCAAACGTTTGGGGTTGGTAAGCTGTGGAAGTGGAATCTGTATCCTTGGGAAACTATATTTAAAACCCATTTGTCCTGGGTAATGAGTTCTCAGTTTCCCCCTAAGGGAGCAGGCAGTTGAGCAGGGCTTGGAAGGTTTAAGGTTAAGGATAAGTCATTGTGACATTTTTCCATTAGGGGGAGTCTTACTACTTCCAGTTTTGGAAGTGGGAGCCCCCCCACTGCTTAGGCCTGTGAGTACCTTGAGACTGTAGCCTAGGTGGTCTGCTGTTCCTGGGTTTGGACTGAGAAGGCCTGGAAGAGACAGGAAAGAACCAGTTCTTAGAAGGCCAATGCCTACTAAATCTGGGAGGCTGTACCTGCAGGAAATCTTTAACAGTTTGCATAGATTTAGCTTTTTCCTCCATCTTTTTAAGGACTTCTGCTTTGCTGCCAAATAGGCGGTCTTGGTTTAAGGGAGCATCCAGTAATTTAGCTTTAACATGATCTGGCAAATTCTGCTCCTTAAGCCAAGCATACCTTTTAAGTACAGACCCAGTGACAGCAGCCCTGCAAGAATCTTCTAAAGAGTCAAAACCACATTGCAAAGTATGTTTACCAACTTGTTCAGCAGAATGCATTAAATCCTGTAATTCTTTATTTTCAGCACAGTCAGGAATCAATATCACTTTCTGTTTAAGTAGTCCCATAATATGCTGCTGATACTTTAACATATGAAACTGGCAGTTTAAAGTGTATACCTTCTTACCCCATTTGTCCAAGGCCCTGGAATCTCAATCAGAGGGGTAGGGTTTTTGGCAGTAGTAGTCTTAATGCCTTTAGGTCCTTGGGAAATGGTCTCTGGGTCTGCAGTAGGATTCTTGGAAGAGGAACTTGAGAGTTAGGTACTCTGTAACACCTGTCAGGTTTTCTGGGAGCTGGGGGTAAAGTGTCTGGGGCCAGGCTAGATTCCAAGAAGGCATCATCTACAATGTCCAGGACAGGAGGGATAGCTAAAGGCCTGTGTTGAGGGAGGAGTAAGAATTCCCTAAACCTCTTTTTGGAGTCGGAGTAATCCTGACTTTCCCAGCGGAAATGCTCCCTAAGAGTGTGCAAGTTTTCACCAAAAGAAAAATTTTCTGGAGGGGAAGCAGAGGGAATGGAATCCTCTGCATCAGAATCCTCAGAGGTAGATAAGGGCAAATCCTGGTAATCGGAAGAAACAAATTTCAGAATCCTGATCAGAAGAATCAGAAGGAAAATCAGTTCTAGGTCTCAGAGGGAGAAGGTTGGCTTCCCCTAATTAAAGTAATAAGGTCTTCAGCCATTCTTATTTGTTTTTTAGGCATATGGGCCTGACCATGCAGTTTGGACGTTGGTTTTCTAGGCGTGGGTCGAGTTTTAGGCCTCGACGAAGAAGATGACATTGGTTTGAAATGCAAGTCTGTAGGCCTGAATACACCCTCAGAAGCTGGTGCCTGCACAGTGGCTCAGGACTCATCCAAGACAGAGACATCCGCAGGTTCCATAGTCGAAGAAGCATCTCATGGCATACCAGACTCCGAATGGGTCTCAGTAGAGGTCCACGAATCTGAAGTAGTGGGTATCAGGGGCTGCGGAAGCGCCTCACTGAGTACCAGCGAACTGACAACTAGCTTAATGGAAGCATCGTCGTCAGCTTTGGACCTATGCGGTCTGTCTCTGTCTTTATCTTTACATTTTTTCGTAATGTCGGTAGTTGGATGGCTTACCGAAGCCATTTCTGGATAGTTAAACAGAGTACCAAAATAATTTGCTGCAAAAATAAACAGACAACGAATAGTTTGGGGGTTGAATAAGGCACAAAACTGACAGTGAGGGATGTCGTGGTCTGGGCCTAAGCAAGGAATGCAGTACGAATGAAAATATTTATGAGGTATTTGCTTTCCATAGGTAATACAATTGTTAACTTTTAGTGACATCGGTTAAGAGCAAGAAAAAGGATCCCCGACGGGGCACTTAGCTTTTTTGAAGACTTCAGTTCTGAAACTCGAAAATGAAAATTTCAGGAGTTGGCCGACCGGCACATCCGAACTGCTTCTGCTTCGGGCACCGCATGGCAAAAAAGACTGATGTAATGGTGTTGGCTTGCATGTTTTATACCCCTGACGACATGATGTCATGAAAGATGAGACAGCATCCGACGCAGGAATCCAAGACTTTGATATTCAGGTCGTCTGAGGGCTACCTGCTGGCCGATGACCCAAATGTAATGACTAACAGTGAAACACGAAGAACATCCAAGGGGGATGGGTAACCAGGAGACATATGATAGAGAGCCCTCCGCTTCAGCTTGAGAAGTATCTAAGGCCTGAGGCCTAGGGATTATAACAGGAAGAGCCACTGCGGAGAACGAGGGTGTAAGCAGGCCTCAGAGCCATAAAAGCATTGAAAAGGCTCAGAGAAAAGGCCTGCCAGTCTGGCTCTCTGCAGAAGGAGTAGTACGCTTTATTTCCGTTTTTTTTTAAGGTAAGGCCTAGTGGGCACCGGGGCTAAGGTAGGCCTATGTTCAGAAACCTGTGTAGTAGTGGAGGGATCCATCTGGGTAGCCAGTACAAGCCGAAGTTCCCCCTCACCAGTGGTAGCTAATCTCTGCATTACCTCCACGGATGAGCCTTCCACACTGGGCTCTGCGGCTTCCCCAATGGTACCCGCTGTACCCATATCAGTGGTGACCAATCGTTCCTCCAGTGCAACGTTGGCCACAGGAGGAACATCTGGGAAGGATGTGCAGCAACAGATGGATTCAAGCCTAGCAACTCTGGCCGTTTCCTTGATGGCTTGAAGGGTTGACCGGACAGCCCCCTCCACAGCTAAAGCTTAAGCGCTTAGGGCACTGACTTTCCAGGTAAATATTCAACGCGTGCAGACGACTGCTCAACGTTTTTGAAACTACGGCCTGGCAGATGGAGTGAGGCTTATGGTCGTGCGTAGGCCCTAAACAAAAAAGGCAAAGCTCATGGGTGTCTTTATGAGGGATCTGATGATTGCACCTACACGTTCTATTCCTGGATGACCTGAACCTACACAAACGTGCAGTGACTCAAAAGAACAAAACGTCCCCAACGGGGTATTAATCTTTATCAAAGACGTTCAGATGGCTGGTATGGCAGGAACAGCTTATGTTCGACTGGTAGTACATAAGTTCTGAGGTTTAGTATGTGCAGACGTCACTTTTATGGCCCACGTTCTCTTAGCCAATGTCAGCTGTCCCATGTACCCGGTGGTGACTAGAACATTTTGTATACTGGCCAGACGTTCAGGCAGCAAGAGAGGAAAACCCAAGGGTTTGGAATACTGCAACATGAGAACAGAAGGACATCTGAAAAGCTCCAGTACGAATGACAGTCTAAGGACACTAGTAGGTAATAAGCACATCCAAAAGGAAAAATGACCAGGGAGAGGAGTGAGGGAGCAAATAATTCAAGTCAACAGGAGGACATCTACTGTTATGGTAAGCTTTAACGCAGCTGTACAATGTTCTTCCATACCACTGCTGTAGCATTCTTTACAACAGAGTGTGCAATAGCTGAGGAAGAAAACTGCGAGGAGAAAGGGCCAGCAGAGCCCTCTAAGAAGCCATGGAGAATGTCCCTAGCAAAATCAGCTCTGGCCCTAGAAATCACATCCAACTTATAGTGCTTGGTAAAGGTATGCAGAAAAGTCCAGATAGCTGTCTAAAGAATAGCATTAGTATCTAAACTCTTGAAAAAAGCAGCAGAAGCCACAGCTCTTTCCATGAAAATAATAGCAAAAAGAAACGGCTTTAGATATCCAAGAAGAAATGGTTTGCTTGGAAACGGCCAAAAAAGACCTAGGATGAAAACAAAAAAAAAAGCTGTTTAAGATTTACGAAAAAACTTTAGTCTTATTCAAATAATATCTGAATTGTCTGTGCAAAAGCAAGATGTGCAAAACCTGCTCACTAGTAGACTATAGAGAGGGAAAAAAGTGGGCAAATAAATTAGACTAGTTAAGAGACAATGAATTAACCACCTTAGGCATACAAGAAGGATTAATATGAAGTGACACCCTGTCCTTATGGAAAACTAAAAAAGGAGGAATAGCCATAAGGGCTTGCAGCTCACACATCCATCTGGCAGAAAGTGGGGGACAAAAGAACAATAGTATTTCAAGAACAATGCTGTAAATAAGCTGAAGCAGTAGGTTCAAAAGAAGCTCAAGTCAATATTTCTAAAACAAGACTAAAGTCCCAGGAAGGAGAGAGAAGTTTCCTGGGAGGCCTAATGTGAAGGATGCTTTTAAGAAAATGTCCTCTAATCTAGAGACTAAAGGGGGAAATCAAAGGTAGACAAGCACAGATAACTGACAGGTGGGCCTTAACAGAAGGATATGCCAACCTAGCATTGAGCAATTCACACAAGAGAACCAAAGAACATCCACAGTAAGTGGATCCAGGTTATGAGAAAAACACCAAACAGAAAACTTCTTCCATTTGGATAACTAAGATTTCCTAGTAGTGGGTTTCCTGGACTCCTGCAGGACCTGAAGCATGTCCCCAGAAAAAAAAGGTGCCTGTAGGAGATCAAAACCCCTTCACCCACAATGTCAGATGAAGAGTGGACAGGTAGGGATGGATGACAGACCCCTTAATCTTATGTTGGCAGAACCGTGAAGGTAACTTGTGATGATTTCCCTTGGTGAGATCCAGAAAAGGGAACCAATGCTGTCTGGGCCAAAAGTGAGTCACCAGCAAGACTTTGGGAGCAACCTGTTTTATCTTGAACAGGACTTTTGGAATGGGAGAAAGGAGAGGGAAAGCATAAAGAAACATCCTCTTCCAAGAGGAAGAGAGGGCATCCACCTTCGAGGCCAGAGGGCATGTGGCTCTGGCACAAAATAGAGGAAACTGTTCAGAGAGGGAACAAATAGGTCCACTTGAGGAGTACCCCACTGGTGGAGAATGTCCAGAAACACATTCCTGTATAGCATCCACCCTTGGGATGGTGTTATGCACCTGCTCAGAAAATCTGCCACTACGTTCTGATCTGTAAACTGCCTGAAGGGTCACCTGATACTGGATAGGTAGCTCCCAAAC
Organism: Protopterus annectens; assembly: GCF_019279795.1. Classification (NCBI taxonomy): domain Eukaryota; kingdom Metazoa; phylum Chordata; order Ceratodontiformes; family Protopteridae; genus Protopterus; species Protopterus annectens. Next base: position 784,401,421 of record NC_056739.1, on the reverse strand, counting down.
CTGAAGGGCTAACCTGCATAGGAGACAAGACCTTGTCCCCCCCCCCCAACTTGTTGACATACCACATCACTGTGGTATCGTCTATGAGAATCTTGAGGTGCCCTGGAAGGAAGACAGAATATAAAACTTGAAGAGCCAGCAGAAGAGGTATCTTTTCTTTGACAATGACGTGGACTTTCGTTTGCCGAAGTGACCAAAGGCCATGCGCCTTCAGAAGGCTAAAGGAGCCCCCATCCCACATTACAGGCATCTGTGAAAAGTACTTGAGAGGGAAATGGAGGTAGAAAATGAAGCCCTGGGTTCAGGGACAACTGATGAATCCACCAATGAAGTTCCAGTTTGAGGCATGGCAGTACAGAAACTAGAAAATCTATAGGATGAGAACTTAGAAGTCAAACTGACTTCAGAAACCACTGGAGCTTTCTCACGTGGAGCATGGCTAAAGGGACCATAAGAATGGTGGAAGCCATGTAACCTACAGCCCTCAAATTCTCTGGCAGTGACTGAAGGCAGTAGGAGGAACTTACAGTCTGGATCCTGCATCCAAGAAAAACATGATCCTGAAGAGTAGGAATGACTTCTGGAAATTTGCAGTAAACCCCAGACTTTGCAGGAGAGAAATGGCAAAGCGTAGATCCTGAAGCAAGATCTCTGGAGAGGACAGGAGGCCTGAATAAGCAGGTCGTCCAGGTAAGAAAAGACCCATATATCCCTTAACCTGCAGAAAGCAATCACAACAGCGAGACATTTGCTGAAGACCCTTGGGGCAGTAGAGAGGCCAAAGGGCAAAGCAGAGAATTGAAAATGCCAGGAAGCAACAGAGAAACAAAAACTTCCTGCAAAGGAGATGAACAGGAATGTGTAGATAATCAGCTTAAGATCCAGGGGAAACTAGCAAAGCCTGAGGAAGTAGCAGAGGAAAAGTACAGTTTTGTACCTACCATAAATGTAGATGTTCGAGTGTAAACACTCTTGAAGTCATTACACTTGGGTTATCCTGCCGTCAGGCGGTTCCCCAGTCGGCCTGAGTTCCAAAGTCTTGGTCCGGCGTCAGTTGCTGTCGCCTCCTCCCTGACGTCAGTGCGACAGGGGTATACAAGATGCAGCCGACGCCATTTTCTTCAGTTTTTCTTGCCCCAGATGTCAGGTGCCCCCAAATAGGTAGGCAATTCAAATTGCTAGTAAAGTATACAAAAGAAAAGCAAACAACCATTTTCAGTTACCAGTAAATACTCCCCATAGGTAGTAAAGGGTAGAAGACATAGGTACGTACCAGAAAATAAGAGGGGAAGGAGGGAGGGTAACCTGGACTGCAGCAGTGTTTACACTCGAACATCTACATTTATGGTAGGTACAAAACGGCACTATGTTCATCGTGTTACACTGCTGCAGTCATTACACTTGGTGGAATCCCAAAGCTGAGGTAGGGAGGCTGGTTCTATAAGGCATTAGGGGTGGCTATAAGGCCCTGCAGCACAGCAGTGGTGAAGCCAGCTCTGGATTTGGAGTATAAAGGCAAATGGTAATGCATGGTGAAGGTATGCACAGAACTCCATGTTGCTGCTTCCAAAATATCCTTAGTAGGTACTCCTCAGAGGTAGGCAGTTGAAGTGGCTGTTGCCCTGGTGGAGTGAGATCTAATGCTGCTAGGTACAGGTTTCCCATGGTGAGTATAGCAGAAACGCATACAATGTCCTATCCATTTTGAAATAGTCTGTTTTGAAATGGCTTTTCCCTATGCTCCTGCAGTATATGCTACCAATAATTGCTCAGATTTTCTGAGAGCTTTGGTTTTGTCCGAGTAGAAGTGTAACTGCCTGTGAATGTCCAAAGAATGTAATAGTCTCTCCCCTTTGTTCTGTGGTTTTGGATAAAAAGTTGGCAAGTGAATAGTTTGGTTTAGAGCCACACTTGATACCACCTTTGGCATAAACGTAGGGTTAGTTCTTAAAGACACCCTGTCCTGGTGGAAAATGAGGAAAGGTTCCACTGCCATTAGTGCCTGTAATTCTGAAACTCTTCGTTCTGATATTATTGCCAGTAGCAGAGCAGTTTTCCAAGAGATGTATTTTAATTCTGCTGTGTTAGCTGGCTCAAAAGGAGGTAAAGTAAATTTTTCCAAAACAAAGTTGAGGTCCCAAGTTGGTGTAGGTGCTCTACGGGGCGGTCTTATGCTTTTAGCCCCTCTGAGGTACTGTTTGAGCAAAGGATTATAAAAAATTGGTAGATCCGTGTTGTAATGAGCAGAAATGGCTGAGACGTGGATCTTGATGGATGAGAAGGAGAGGCCCTTGTTCAGCATCTCAGTTAAATAATGAAGTATCTGAGGAATGTTTGGGACAAGAGGGTCAAGGCTGTGCGCTTGGTTCCAGGCACAGAATGTCTTCCATTTATCCGAGTAGGCTATCCTGGTGCTAGGCCTTCTGGCTTTCAGAATGACATCCATAACAGCTTTGGAGAGAAGCATTGCTTGCTTGATTAAGGAATTTTCCATGCAGCTAGGTTTAAGGTCTTTAGCTGGCTGTGAAGTATCTGATTGTTGTGCTGTGTCAGCAACTGTGGGATTTGAGGCAAAATCCAGGGTGGTTCTTGTGCTAAGTTCTTTAAGACTGGGTACCAGTGCTGGCGTGGCCAGTCTGGTGCAATCAGGATCATCTTTGGCTCTTCTTGCCTGGCTTTTATGAGTACCTTTGGAAGGAGAGGTAAAGGAGGGAAAGCGTATACTTGCAGGTTTTACCAGCTGAATGAGAGGGCATCCACTTTCCATGCTTGTGGATGGTAGCTCCTTGTGCAGAATTTCTGTAACTGGCAGTTCACTGGGGATGCAAACAGATCTATGTCCGGGCTCCACCATTTTTGTGTTATCATTCTGAATATTTGTGGATTCAATTCCCATTCGTGGGGGGTCCATGATGTTTCTTGCTTAAGTCGTCTGCCAGTGCGTTTTTCTCTCCTGGCAGGAATTGTGCTTGCAGATGAACTTGGTAGTCTAGAGCGGTGTTCCACAAGGTAATGGCTTGTCTGCAGAGGGGGTAGGAGCGTGTGCCCCCTTGCTTATTTATGTACCACATAACTGTGGTGTTGTCAGTCTTTAGTAGTAGTTGTCCTGGATGCAGCAGGTCCTTGAAAGCTATAAGTGCATTTTGTACAGCTAGCATCTCTTTTTGATTGATGTGGAGATGTCTTCGCTCTGTGGGCCACTTGCCCTGAATACATTTTCCTGCCATGTGTGCTCCCCAGGCGTAATCCGATGCATCTGTTGTCAGTGTTTGCCTGGCTGTGGGTTGAGTAAAAGGCTGTACCTTGTTGAGGTGACAAGCTTGAGCCCACCATCGAAACTCCTGTTGAAGGCAAGGAATTAGTGGTATAACTGTTTCCAAACTTAAACAGTGTTGAGACCATACACTCTTTAGGTACCATTGTAGTTTCCTCATATGCAGTCTGGCATATGGAATTAGTAGTATGCAAGATGCCATGTAGCCCAAGGCCTGCAGAATTTTTCTTGCAGGGAGTTGGGTCTTTGTTGCCATCAATTGAAAGTATTGAGTCAGTTGTCCTTGCTAGTCTGGCGTGAGATAAGCCATCTGGGCCGTTGTGTTCAAGCTGGCACCCAGTAATATTATCTGTTGTGAGGGCACTAGTTTTGATTTCTTTTCGTTTTCTGTGTACCCCAAGCAACTTAATAACTTTTTTACGAACGCCAGATGCTTTAGAAGAATGTCCTTGCTCACTGCTTGAATCAGGCAGTCATCCAGGTATGGGTAAATTTGAATTCCTTTTTGCCTGCAAAATGCAATTACTGGTGCCAGGCACTTTGTGAAGACCCTGGGTGCAGTAGATAAGCCAAAGGGCAGTGCTTTTTCCCCACTTTTCTGATATTTAAAAAAGTTCAGTTACAGATTTGCTGTTCTGAACTGTTTGTAAGTTTCTTGGAGGCCATTGTTTGCTTGGGCTAAAGGGAAGTTTCTGTGTTCATCAGTGGCAGTGATAAACATTGAGCAGCCTGCCTGCCCCTGTGGGAGTGGTTACTGCCTTGAAACTGTAGTTTTATTGGCCATTTTGGGTCAATTCCAAACTCCTTGATCTCCCTCTCTTAAAACCCGATTGCCTCGTGGTTTTGGCGTCTTTTTGGACTTGTTGGCTGTTGGTGAAGCACCCACCAAGAGGAGAAAACGCTGAGAGAAGAAAGGAGCCACTTTTGAGATTTTAAGTATTTTGCTTCAGATTATTTAAGTTTTTCTGCATTGCCGCCTACTTTTGAGCATTTTCTGGCTTGTTAAACTTGATTTCTGTGTTGGTAACTGTATTTAGAACACAACCTAGAGCTGATTATTGAATTTCCTGCGTGCACTTATTTTTAAAATCGTTTTTTTTTCTTAAAACTTGCATTTTATCTGTCTCTGGCCTAGCACTCAAGTGTGGGGTCATTTACTGCACTGTTCTAACTTGTTGATACTTGTGAACCTCTGCTTTCCTTAAAAAAACAAAAAAATCTTGCTTTTTTCCCCACTTTTCTGAGATTTAAAAAAGTTCAGTTACAGATCTGCTGTTCTGAACTGTTTGTAAGTTTCTTGGAGGCCACTGTTTGCTTGGGCTAAAGGGAAGTCTCTGTGTTCATCAGTGGCAGTGATAAACATTGAGCAGCCTGCCTGCCCCTGTGGGAGTGGTTACTGCCTTGAAACTGTAGTTTTATTGGCCATTTTGGGTCAATTCCAAACTCCTTGATCTCCCTCTCTTAAAACCCTCCTTTGCGGGTTTTTGTGCATAGCGCAACATCAGGCAGCGCCGCCTAATTGGGTTTAAACTATTCCTGGCTCCACAAAGTCTGCTCTTCATTTTTTCACTTAGAACTGCTCTATCTCTCAAATTAAACACCATATTCTCATTCTAAGGCCCCTCACTGGTCCAAATAAGTTATCTTACAAGTTAGCACTAAAACCATAAGCACTACTTACTCTCATACTCTCTACGATGATCTTGTCCCCTATTGGTCCGTTTTAATTCAGTTCCCAATATTACTCTAGCATGTCCAAAGGTCAGTCAATGGTTTCCTCTCCAGTCCAGCTGGTGAATCTGGGAATTTTGAGGCAATGTTACAACTGTCTCATGTACACGGACAACCCTCTCCTCCTCCAAACAGGTTCAAATATATGTGAGAGATGCAACCATATAGCCAAACTGGAGGCTGAACTCTCTCATCTCAAAACTGGTGTAACCAGTCAGGAGGAGAAGGTAACCTCACACAACACAATTCCAGTATCACATAGTCCCACCACAACAGCGAACCAAACACATAAAAACAGAAAAACATACTCGGAGGCTCTAAATAAAAATCTACCTAAGCAACAGAGACCTCCAAAGCAGACATCCAAGCAAACGCTACCCCAAAACAAAACACGTACAACACATAGCACACAAAGTCAGTGTGCCAAGCAGTCACAGCCCTTAAGGCTGAATAACACACCTGATACTCTTGTAATAGGTGACTCTATTTTGTCAGACACACTGACGTCCCGCTCACCAGGCTGAATAAAGAGAAGGTCACAGTCAGCTGCCTGTCGGGCGCTAGGATCCGCCACATAACGCAAGCACTCAGGTCACTCCAAAGCAAATACAAATATGACTCAGTCATTGTACATGCTGGCGTGAATGACCTGAGACGTACCTTCCTCGACTACATGAAAAGAGACAGAGGAGCTCTCTGATCATGTAGCCCAGGCCGGTATGACCCTGACCTTGAGCAGCATCTTACCCTCACCTAGAATCATGCCACAGTATAAAGACAAAATGATCGATTTTAACAATTGGCTAAAATTTTGGTGTCATTCAAAGGGGATCCAGTGTCTGTCAGCCTGGGATGACATTCTCGACAAGCCACGTTGCTTCGCTAGGGATGGCTTGCACCTGTCACCCCTGGGCTTTCGGATATTGGCAAAGGCTCTTGCCACCCCCATAGTGCCTTTTTTAGGCAAGAGTCAAAAGTCAAACCCACCTCCATAGACAGCACAAGGAACAAGAAACTAAGGGTAATGCTGCTAAACGCCAGAAGTCTTAACCTCAAGATGCACGCACTCGAAGCTCCTCAGTATGAAGAACATCGATGTCTGTGCAGTGACAGAAACCTGGTTCAAGGCTCCAGAGAGCACCCCAGCACTACCAGGTTATACCTCATATCATGCTTTTTGGTCCCAAAACCCGGACCGAACCACAAAAGGAGGGGGGAGTTTCCATATTTATCAAGGATATCCACACCTCCAGGTTAGTGGCATTGCACGAAGTATCGGAGAGCATCCATGTGCAACTGACACTGGGCAAGACTGCTTTTCAGTTTATAGCATCCTACAGACCACCCTCTCAAAGTCAAGAATCCCACTCGGCTTACCTGAAAACATTGGAGAACATGAAGATCTCTCCGAACACCATTATATTGGATGACTTCAACTACCCAAACATAGACTGGGAGCATTACTCAAGCCCCAGCACCTTAGCCCAAAGGTTCCTGGAATTTATAAACTCAAATGCTATGGAACAACTAGTCACCACTCCCACAAGAGGGGAAAACATACTAGACCTGATCATTACCAACATGGGGACTCTATGCTCCATACCAGAAGTATATCCCTCATTGGTAAGATCAGACCATAAATTAATTTCACTGGATATCCACATCCCGACCCCACCCCCAGCCCAGAAAACCACAGTGAAAAACTTCTCAAAAGCGAACTTCACACTTCTCAAAACCGAAGTGGAATCCTTCAAGGCTCCAAGGCGAGTGGAAACTACGGCCCAAACTGCAGAATCCTATATAAACGCATTCTACGGACATCTCCAGGAATGCATGGATCATGCTATCCCAAACAAAATCAAGACCCAATCATCCAAAGGCAGGCGTCCAGTCTGGTGGACCCCAGCCATAAATAAACTGTACAACAGAAGGAGGAAGCTACTACATTGATAGAGCAAAATCCCTAAAAGGGAAGGCATCTCTGATCAGTACTAGCAAAAAATTATGATCCCTCATAAAATCCTCCAAGGCCAGCTTCGAGAGAAAAATTGCACAGGACACTAAAGACAATCATAAGGCTTTTTTCAGTTATGTTAGGAACCTGGGATGCAACTCCCAGACTAGTTCTGAGTTGATTATAAACAACAAACAATACACTGAACCCACAGACATCGCCAATATCCTGGCAGACAGGTTCAGTGCAAACTTCTCCACCCCCTCCCCCCCAAAAGAGCAAGTATCTATCCCGGCAGAGTGCAGCCTCCCAAACATCTCTGATGCTCAGGTGAAGGCTGCCCTCTCCAAAGCAAAAAACACTGCTTCCATGGGACCAGATGGCGTCCCGGGTTGCGTCCTACATGAACTCCAAGAAAAACTAATCCCTCAAGTAAAACTGCTGTACAGTCTCAGCCTCACTACAGGATATGTGCCCAAAGAATGGCGTACAGCAACAGTGGTCCCACTCCACAAAGGTGGCGCCTCTACAGACCCTGGAAACTATCACCCCATAAGCCTGACTAGCCTAGTCTGCAAGGCTATGGAGGGGATCATCATGGAACTCATAAACAAAGACATTGGGGACCTACAGACACTAGATTCTACCCAATTTGGCTTCAAGGGCAGATCCTGCCTTTTGAACCTGGTCAACTTCTTCGAAACAGTCACCAAGGCCATAGATGAAGGGAAGGTAGTCCACACAGCCTATCTGGACCTCGCAAAAGCATTTGACACAATACCCCACTCGGGCATCATAGATAAGCTATCCAGCCTAAATATAAACCCCTATGTCATAAGATGGGTCGCAAACTGGCTCAAAGACAGAACCCACAGAGTCAGAGTTGCTGGAGCCATGTCAGACTCGAAACCGGTCACAAGTGGCATCCCACAAGGTTCTGTCCTGGGACCTCTCTTGTTCGGTATTTACTTTTCTGAGGTACAGGCCAATGTGGGAGGACTATGGCTCACCAAGTTCGCAGATGACTGCAAACTGGGCACCATAATAGACTCTCCAGCTGACACAAACATCCTTCAAAAAGGTCTCGCAGAGACGGATAACTGGTGCCAGAGCCATGGTCTAAAGCTAAATGCCAAAAAGTGTATAGTCATACCCTTTGGCAAAAACAATGTGCCCACAAATTACCAGATAGGTGGTAGCCCATTAAGTACAGAGAAAGTAATTAGGGATCTGGGGACCCAAGTTGATAGCAATCTCTCCTTTGACAACCACACTGCCAAAGTGGTTAGAAAGACCTACTACATAGCCCACCTCATCATGAAAGGATTCACATCTAGAACGAGAGAGGTAATCGTGCCCCTTTATTCATCCCTCATCAGGCCCATCATAGAATACAATGCCCCCTTTGGGATGTACCTTACCAGACACCTGCAGCAATTAGAAAGACCCCAAAAGTACCTCACCAGGAGGATCGAGGGACTCAAACAGATGCCATATGCTGCTCGGTTAAAAAAAACTCCAGCTCTACTCAGTTGCATACCGCCTACTTCTAGGCAATCTATGCCTGACATATAAAGCTATGTCCAACCCAGAATTAGTGGACATGCTCCACCTCAGTAAATCTAAATCCCTTAGAGCCACGCGCTCGAGGGACTTGAACCTCAGCACAGAAATAAATAGAACATGCTGGAAGGACAGATTCATAACCCAGAGGCTCCCTTCGCTCTGGAATAGAATTTCCAATTCATGTTAGACAGAGCACCTCACTGACTCTCTTCAAGAAGAATCTTGATGAGTGGCTGGGGGATCGTAGGTTTGTCCCGGGGATTACTTCCTTGTCACTATTACACAGAGGCACAGTAAACTAAACTTTAAAAAGGGCACAGTATACTCAAATCAAGGGGTGGCGTAAGCCAAACACAATCGGGCTAGGCTTATAAACGCCCCAGGGCAGATAGCCTAGTATGAACCTATGAACCAGCTAGAAATCTGAGGTATCTTCTGCAGTTTTGTCTGATAGGGACATGCAGGTATGCCTCCTTGAGGTCCAAAGTCACGAGCCAAGCTTTCTTGCCCAACATGGGAAGAAGCTGCTGTAGTGTCAACATTTTGAATTTCAGAACATCCAGGTAAGTGTTTAGAGAAGAAAGATCCAGAATGGGTCTCCAGGCTTTGTCCTTTCTGGGAACCAGAAAGAGTCTTGAGTAAAATCCTTGTCCTTGCTCTTGTGGTGGTACCTTTTGAATAGCTCTCATGTCCATGAGTGCTGCAATTTGTTTTTGAGCCTCTGCCCACTGATTTGGTGGCAGATTTGGCATTCCTTTTAACCTTGGCAGAGTGTGAAAGTGGAACCTGTAACCTTGAGATACAATGCTGAGAACCCATTTGCCTTTGGTGATACAATGCCAATTGTGATAGAAAAGTGCCATTTTTCCTCCCAAGTGGGATGCTAAGAGAGAGCTGTTTGGCAGCTGTAGTGGGAAGTCATTGAGGCTGCTTTTTATAAGGTTGTGGCCTGTCTTCCCCTTCTTTCTGGCCTGGTGTACTCCATTGTCGAGGCCTGTAAGGGCCTTGTGCCTGACCTCTAACTATTGGATGTCTATATCTGCCCCTTTGAGGTCTGTCTCTGACTGGAAAGGACCAATTCTTTGTTGGCCAATTTCTGCTAAAACGAGGAGGCTGAACCTGTAAGAAATCCTTCACCGTTTGCATAGATTTTGCCTTATCCTCCATCTTCTTTAATACCTCCTCTGCCTTAACTCCAAACAACACATCCCGCTGCAAAGGTGCATCCAATAATTTTGCCTTAACATGATCTGGTAACGTATGTTCTTTTAACCAAGCATGCCTTCTAATGACAGAGCCTGTAACTGCTGCTCTACAGGAGGCTTCTAAGGAATCAAACCCACATTACAAAGTATGTTTTCCCACTTGTTCAGCTGCATGCAATAAATCCTGCATTTATTTAAAATTAGGAGGATCTGAATCTGGAAGCATCTTTTCTTTCAACTGAGACATCAAAAATTGCTGATATTTTAGCATGTGAAATTGGCAATTTAAGGCTCTCATTGCTAAAGATGCAGACGTACATACTTTCTTTCCCCATCTGTCTAATGCTCTGGAATCTCTAAGAGGGAACTGGGTTATTTGCTGATGAGGCCTTAACCCCTTTGGGTCCCTGAGAAATAGTTACAGGGTCAGCAACAGGGCTTTTGTACAGAAATTTGTGAGAGTCAGGGACTCTGTAATATCTATCAGTTTTAACTGAGGCTGGAGGTAAGGAGTCAGGGTTTAAGCTGGATTCAGTGTACACATCATCCACAATATCTAACAATGGCGGAATAGCAAGGGGTCTGTGTTGAGGCATCAAAAGGAAGTCTCTGAGCCTTTTCTTGGATTCTGAGTAATCCTGGCCTTCCCAATGGAAATGCTTCCTCATGTTATGTAAGGTCTCCCCAAAGGAGTAGTCCTCAGGCGGAGAGGCTGATGGAATTGATTCCTCAGCATCCGAATCCTCATAAGGGGGTAAAGAATATCCTAGGTGTGAGGATGAATCTGAGGAAATGGACACCTGGTCGGAAGATTCATAGTTTGCATCCTGTCTAGGCCTTTTATCAGGAGGGGGATGGGACCCCGTGATTAGGTCTTCGGCCATTTTTAACATTTATTTCTTAGGCATTAATGCCTGTCCTGGAGAATGCTGTATCGGTTTCTTTGTTTTTAAGGGGGGCTTAGACTTAGCAGAGGGTTTAATGGTTAACTGGGTAGGTCTGAAAAAACCCTCTGAAGCTGTGGATTGCTCAGCTACTTTGGTTCCCTCTGAAGGGTTAGTTTTGGTAGGCTAAAAACCTAGAGCTTCCGAAGGCCCAGCCAGCTCCACGTGGGAGACGGAGGCGGTCTGTGGTTCTGTGGAAGCGGTCATCAAGGGCTGCGTAGGCGTCTCGCTGAAAACCGGAGAACTGGCGTCCAGCCTAGAAGAGGCCTCGTGGTCAGTTTTGGGCCTCGGATGCCTGTCCTTGTCTTTGCGCTTTTTATGTATTCCGGTCGTCGAAGTTCCGACGGCATGGTGCAATTGAATTTTCTGCCAAAATAATGTCAGGCAAAATCAAACCAACATTTAATAGTGCGTTTGTTAAACCTAGCACAAAACCGACAACCAGTGACGTTGTGGTCTGGGCCTAGGCATGGAATACAATAGGAGTGGAAATCCTTATGAAGTATTTGCTTCCCAAAAGAACTACAGTTATTAACTTTTACTGACATCGGTCTGAGGCAAGAAAAAGTTTCCCCAACGGGGTACTTAGCTTTGTAGAAGACTTCGGTTCTGGATTAGGAATGAAAATCTCAGGAGTCGGCTGACCGGCACTTGCGAACTGCTTCTGCTTCGGGCACCGTGCGGCAAGAAAGACTGAAGAAAATGGCGTCGGCTGCATCTTATATACCCCTGTCGCACTGATGTCAAGGAGGCGACGACAGCAACCGACGCCGGACCAAGACTTTGGAACTCAGGCCGACTGGGGAACCGCCTGACGGCAGGATAACCCAAGTGTAATGACTGCAGCAGTGTAACACGAACATCATGGTTTGAAGGGACAGCATTCGAAAGGAAGAGACCTTCAAAAAGGTGTTTAGCGGAGACAGATCCAGAATTGGTCTTCAGCTGCCTTCTTTCATGGGGACCAGGAACTTTCTGGAATAAAATCCCTTACCCCTCTGAGGAGTTGGAACTTCCTGAAAATTTCCCTGTGCCAACAGGACCTGAAGCACCACTGGAAAAAAGGGCAGTTGTTCCTGAGGCTGATGAATGCCCAAGAAGGGGTGGAAGAGATTTTCACACCACTTAATCCTGGCAAATTATGGAAAGAACCCAGGAGTCTTGGGTTAGCTATAGCCAAATAGGAAGGGACAGGGAAAGAGAGAAGGAGGAATGTGACTGAACAAGGCAAAGACAGTCAGACAACACCTGGTTGTCAGGAAAAGGAGGCTTCTGAGTAGGAGGAGTCTGGGTAGCCTTGCCTTAGCAGGGGAAGCGCTTCTACTACCCTTTTTACCTTTGGGTGGAGGGCGAAACTGTCTACAGACCCAAGCAGGCTTATTAGGATAATTCCTCTGAAACTTGGGCATAGGGAAACAAAAATATGCTTCAACTCCTGTAAGGCATTACCCTTTTCTCGCAGGCACTTCAACTCTGCAGCGGCAGAACCACACAAATGCTTATTATCCAGAGTAGCCTACATCAGTTTAGTTTTGATATCAGGCAAATGCTGAAGTCCTTCTTCAAAATAGATCCAAAAGCAGCAGCTCTTGATGAAGCATCAGTTGCATCTCAGCTGCATTTAATGGAATGGCGAGCTACTTGGGAGGATGTCCCTAGCAAAACAAGAGCAGAAGCCTTCTCCTCAAAATGAAGGAGATCATAGATAGCCTGGCAGGCATGACAGAGAAGAGCCAAAATGTATTTAGTCACGTGTCTTGACAGTTGGTAGCTCTAAAGGCTAGGGTAACAGAACTATACACCTTCTTAACCAGCCTCTCCATGATTCTGCTACCCTTATCAGATAGAAGCAACACAGTGGAAGGCTAAAATGTAGAGGGTTTATCAGAAGCAACTGACAAGGACGGCCGCGGTGTTGCAGCGGTTAGCGTTGTCGCCTCATAGCAAGAGGCTCTCCGGTTCGATCTTTGGCGGCTGGGGTGTCTTCTGTGCGGAGTCTGCATGTCCTCCCTGTGGTCGTGTGGGTTTTCTCCGGGTGCTCCGGTTTCCTCCCACATCCCCAAAGACATGCTGCGAGTGGATTGGACACCCTAAAATTGGCCCTAGGCGTGAGTGCATGCGTGTGTGTGGCATCTCTGGTAGGTTGGGCACCAGGCTGGCAACTAGACACCGTAAAAACTCCACTGCCAATCATGAGCAGATAAGGTGATCCGCTGTGGTGACCCCCAACTGGGAAAAGCCAATAGAGAGAGATCAGAAGCAACTGACACCACAGAAGGGTCAGCACAGAGACACAGAAAAATGTACAGTCCTCAGGCAATTTATAAAACCTGAAGTACAACGAAACAGTGAACCACCAACTACAAAGCTAATAAATAAAACTTTATGGTTAAGAGCTTTCATTCATCACGAACTTCATCAACAAATAAAACCTTTAATTACTCCAAAAATACCCCTCAGTGGTTTGGGTCACGTGTCGTTCACGGAGAGATATTTATTGGAGTAATTAAAGGTTTTATTTGTTCTGATGAAGTTCTTAATGAACAAAAGCACTTAACCCATTAAAGTTTTATTTATTAGCTTTGTACTTGGTGGTTTACTGGTTCATTTGGTTCCTTTGGCTGTGCGCATATAATTTATAAAACTTATCTGTTGTTTATCGGAGCAGGGGGTTGGGAATCAGGAGCCTGAGAAACGGTGGAAAAAGCATCCAATGAGGCAGTAAGAACAGGAGGAACAGCAAAGAGCCTAGGAGACCCCATTTGTAGAAACTCATACTACCTCTTCTGAACATCAGACACCTGAGCACAGTCCAATTTGAAAAATTCCATCATTCGGGACACAGTATCACCAACAGGATAGGCAGGACCGATGGACTCTTCTTCAGAACAATAGTCAAGAGGCAAAGGAATCTGGGAGGAACAAATAAGGGACTCCATCAGAATCACCAGGATCCTCCTAAGAAGAATCCTTCTCCCAAAGACTCTTACGAGGGGTAGACTACCAGGATGGAGCAGGAAGAGAAACTCTCGGCGGAGGCTTAAGAGCTATAAGGGCATTAAACAAGCCTTGAGTGAAATTTTGCCATTCACTCGGAGGATCCTTCGGAGCAGGCAAAATGTTTTCTGCTTCTTTTAAAGTGGGAGGTTAGCCTTGAAAAATTTTGGAGGTTCTGACCCAATGACACTCAGTAATGGTAGTTGGAACCCCTTCCCTCACTAAGATTTGAGGAACACCCCTAGGCCATTTGGTAATAACCAGCCACAATTTCCACCCGTACATCTGAAGCGGACATCTGCAAAACCTACTGGTGTTGGATGTATGCTGGCCTCCGAAGTGGTCTTGGCACAGGAATCCAAGAAAGAAAGTGGATGATCCTCTGGTCTTTCACCAACCTCAGTAGAGATGTCTGGTGGATGCAGTACAGCAGAAGAATCAGACCAAGCTTTCTTGGCCATTTTCTTCACAGATGGCTGACACTCGGGCCAGGAAGATCCTTTACAGTATCCTTAGCGAACAGTTTAAGTCGTTGGTTCTCTAAGCAAATCTTAAGGGAAGAAAGACTCCACAACGTCTTAGGGATGAAAACTTGACTAATGTCACAAGACATGTATGATTGTGGGAAGTCCTTAAACGGAACAAACACTGCTTGTGACTATCTTTATGGGGAACCTGTCTCCTGCACTGGCATTTCCCATTGCTGGGTGACATGAACCCAAACAACCAGAAACAAGGCAAAACTAAGATAAGAAAATAAACAGGACATTTACCTGAAATCAGTAGAAACCAACAGACAAACAAGCATTCAGACTGACAATCGAAGACAGCATTTGGACTGGTGGCAAAGTAGTTCTGAGGATGGTACATCCAAATTTAACCTTTATGCCCTGTGCCATGCATGAGAAGCATGTGTGTGGGACATATGGCATTCCCATTACAACCTAAAGGTTACTGTATACTGGCCGGACGTTGGGCTACCCTTGGCAGAGGATTCCCTATTGTAAAGAATACAACAGTGACATGGAAGGACATCTTTAATGACCATTCTGGATATTTCCTCTCAAGGGATCTGCAGTATACCTTTAGGGTGCTTCTGACACAGTGGTTCCCCCTTCTCACCATCATCAGTAGATTCAGACATTTCGGTAGTACAGACCTCAGAGATCATACCAGCTTGTAGCTGGGTCGTGTAAGTGTGGGCAGGTGTGTGTACCATGGGTTCAGAAACCTTTGCCCATATGTTCCAGTTTGACTTGAGTCACAATATCAGGCCTAGGCCTCAAATTTTTTCTATTAAATGGGAAGAATATACCATCTTTGCTTGGGCAAAGTACTCAACGTCCAGAGTTTGCAAGTAGGAACTGAGACACAGAAGTCTAGTTCGGACTGACAGATCCTACAATTTTTCTAACTGTACTTTGCATCTGGGAGTGAAGGTCCTTGTAGAGTATGTGCCTACTGCAATTGTTACTTTCCCCTGCTTGCTGAAATCTAATACAGCAACAAATGGCAGTACAACTGAGTAAACTAGAGGAGGGCTCTCCAATGGAGTATTTCTAAGAACCGGTGAAAGGCAAAGGTACCAACAACCACATGTATAATAGATAAGGTGCAAGACCTGCATCTGGACAGGTGGTGAGAGTCTGGGGATTTACGCTCATACATCCGTTTATGTATCCTTATGCCCCACAGCCACAGGTCATACATCAGGCGTATAGATATACAGAAGGTTACAGCTTTGGTACCCTGGCTTGATATGCAGGATATTTGGTGAGATAACTCAACTGTCTGGAATACTGCAGCAGTGATCTAAGGAAGGAAATTATGTGAAGTAATGAATTTTTATCAAAATAGCTCCTCTGTCAATATTAACATGGAATTTAAATGACAACAGAGGGTACATACAAAAAACAACCAGCACAATGTGAAAAGTGCAATCAACAACACTACAGCAGAGTCCCAGCTGGATAGAAATGAGCATGTGAATTTGGGAAAATAAAAAAGGATTTCAGGACGGATGTACAGCAGAGTAGGAGGGACAATAGAAAAAGCGATATGACTACAGATTACAAGAGGGGTTCCAAATTTGGAATGGGGACAGAGGGAGGGATGGCTAAGATGCATGGAAGACGACAACACAGATCTACCAATCTGTTAAGTACATATTTCTATCAATGTTGTCTTTACCGTCGTCCTCAATATGTGTGTGCGAGTCCCCAGCCAAATGATTGTCCTTACCAGAAAGTAAAAGCTCAGAAGAGGACAGCAGCTTAGATGATTTATCAGTAGCCAGAGAAATGACAACTAGGTCACAGAAAGGAATCATACAAAATATTTTGAGCTTCAGGGATCTTTTGGAACACGTGTGGCTTATGGAGGGGCAGAAGACTGGGAATCAGGGTCTTTAGAAGCTGAAGAAAAGGTGTTCAGAAGAACATTTAAGGTGTAGGAGAATCTATCTACAATAATTCATAGTACCTTTTTGACAGTCTAACACTTGGGAATACACCCACTTAAAGTGATCAATCACATGAACTACAGTGTCCTAAAGGATAATTCCTCCA
This sequence comes from Protopterus annectens, assembly GCF_019279795.1. Classification (NCBI taxonomy): domain Eukaryota; kingdom Metazoa; phylum Chordata; order Ceratodontiformes; family Protopteridae; genus Protopterus; species Protopterus annectens. Next base: position 784,385,183 of record NC_056739.1, on the reverse strand, counting down.
CAGGGGAATCAGAGAATAATGAATCTTCAGACCCTACGGCAACAAGAGAATGGATCTGGAGGAGTTGTCCAAATACTTCTCTCCAGACACCATTCCCCTCACCCACAGAAGAATCAGATACCCAAGAGTGCTCTGAAGCGTTACATGCCAGGGAAAAGCAGCAGTACCAGATGAGCACTAAAAAGGCTTCAAAGCCATAAGGGGACTGAAAAGTCCTGGAGTAAAAACCTGCCATTCTCTGTGGGGATCCTCAGCCACATGTGTGGCCTGGTCTTTTGCTTGTTTTTTAAAGGAACAGCAGCATTAATCAGTCTAAAAGGTTCAGAGCTCTACCTAGATTCGATGAAGGTACCAGGAACCTCTTCAGTCATAAGCATCTGGGGTGTCCCCTACGCCCCCCTCAAATATAATCAGCCCTGCCTCCCCCTTTACATCTATAGCAGATGTGGGTACAACCTCAGCACACGTGCAGATAAGCATACCGGTGTTGACCCCAACTCAGTCATGACACAGGGAGTTGACATACACACCAGAAGTTCCTCAGGTCCTTTATACAACCCAGAAACGTCCGAAGGAGGCAGAGCAGCAACAGATTCAGAAAGCATCTGTTTAGTTTTCTTTTTCAATGTCAGCTGACTGTTGGAATGGGTGGATTTGGAGACCACAGTACCCTGAGTGAAAAGTTTTAAGTGCTGGTTCTCCAGGTAAACAGAAAGGGACGACAAACAACTGCAGAGAGTCTTCAAGAAAAATGCTTGGCAAAACTCATAATGGGTATGGCTGTGTGACACCCAAACAAGTCACTTTTCCAGTATATCTTTATGGGGAATTTTCCTCCCACAGTCACACTTACCATTCCTGGATAAGATGTAAAAGGCAAACAAAGGAGAAAAAAAATGGAATGAAGAAACCTCAACTGGGCTCTTATCTTGCAGATCAAATTCAAGGTAACGTTCGGACTGGTAGCAAAGTAGTTCTGAAGATTACTTGTTCATAAGTCACATATGTACTTTGCTGCTTGGACGTAGGACATACTGTACCTGAAGGTATAAAAGCACTGGTATTAACTGGCTGGTCATTCGGATATCCTAGGCAGAATATCCCAGATGTAAACAACAGTGATAACAAAGGACATCCCCTTTTATTTGGCTTGGTAACATTAACCTCCTGCCATTGCCACTTGTACCCTGACTGTTGTTAGACTGAGTTTTGTTAGTTCTGTCCTTTAAAACGAGGCCACCTTGTTAGGGGAGAACCTGGGAAAATGAAACATTCTAAATGGCAGTTGGTGTAGAGGTTTGGGTTACAAGCTGCAATTCCTGTGGTACAGGGTTCAATTCCCTCTACCCTGGTTTGCCTACCGTGTGACTTTGTTCAAATCAGTTAATCAGACATTGCTCCTGGGTCACCCTTAAAAAGGACCTTGTCCAGTTAGTGTACTTGGTTAACAAATAGGTACAATCATTATCATCACCACCCCAGTCATCAATTTATCACTATCAACCTGTTACGAGACTGGGGAGCAGTAACATCAAGCAAATTCAGAATTTAAAGGAGCATTCAAAACCTGATTTTTTTAAATTCGCCAAAAATCCTGGATATGTAACAAGTCATACTTTTTCAATACAACAAAAGTGGCTGCATTTCTAAAAATGGTGTCCACACATTTCACAATGCTCCTCAAAGCATGTTGAAACCGGAGTCACATAAGGAAAAATCTCATTCAGATAACACTTCTGGTCATCAAGCAAAGATACAGCAACGTTACCCAAACTGTAAGCAAATTGCAAAATAAATTTCCACATAAAGCGCTGATAATTTAAAATTCTTAAGACTAAGTTACTAGACTGAGACAACTTTTTCCCCTGAAATTCTAACCACTTGCTAATTTTATTTGGTGTTGCAGGGTTATAAGAAGTTAATCCTCCCTTTTTAGAAAATGCAGCTGAGCCAAAGGACAATGGAAAAAGAGAGATGCAACATCAAATTCCATCTTGTATTTCCTCAAAGCCTTTTTAGGAACTGGCTCTCTGGCTAAAAGGGGGGGGGGTACATGCAGTTTTACAGTCATCTTCTAAGGCTAGTAACAGAGGAGAAACAGCCAAAACATTTGCAATCTCATCCTCAGCAAGATCATAAACACTCCCAAACTCTGGAATAGCTCCAGATTGCTTCTAGTCAAATACATCTCTAAATCAAGTGAGCATATGTGGAAAGGTGAACATTTGCTTGAGATTTTGAATCTGCTCACCTTCAACAGAACCAGATTAGATGGACTGTTCACTATTGTTTGCACTGGAGTCCCCATCAAAATCAGCAACACTACACTGATCTCTAGAAAAAGTAGACCCTTAGTAATTTCTAAACAAGAGCATAGCCTCAGAAATTAGCTGACTGCAAAACACTCTTGGCTAAAGAAACCACCAACTCTATATATGGAAATAACCTTATTATCTGTCATGTAGTGAAGTTCGTGTCTTCTTCACCAGTGTCTCACTGCTATTTTTCTGTTGTGTAAAACATTTTTCTAGTGGTTCCTGCTGAAACCAGGATTGCAAGTAGCTACAGCAAAGTCCAGATACAGTTTTGCTGTATCCGGGTCTGTTTGTAGTGGCTGTTCTGAGCACTTTTTCCAGATCATCTTGGATTGGAAGGGGCCTTTCTGCACTCTAGTGAGAGGACTGTGCTGATTGGAAGTTGTCGGGTGAAGGGTGGTCGGTCTAGGGCTTGGAATAAACACCCTCATTGGTTCTTTTGAACATTTTTTAATTTTTGTTTCAAGTTTTTAGCTTCTGGCATTTAAGTAGGTTTCTACTTGTGTACTAAGCTAAACTTAGGTGGGCTACCGGTCGCAAGTCTGCGCTGAGATACCAGACAACTAGAGGCTTCTGACCTTCCAAAAATCATAAATTGCCTGTTTTTTTTATTTACTCCACTTTTTTATTGCCTGCCTCCTACTTTACTACTGCATTTATACACTGTCGACTAATCTACACTGTTCTGCTGCAGCGGTCTGCCTTACTGTGCCTGTTAAATGGAGTTTTATTGCAGTTTCCACTGTTTACTAAGCTCTTTTTGTTATTTTCACTGTTTTAAGTATTTGCTGGTGTTTTTCAATGTTGCAAAGCAATTAGATCTGCTTGTTCTGGTATTCTCACCAAGCAGTGTTATAATAATAGATGTTAGCTGTTTAAAACGTTCTTTAGTCTCTTTGAAGATTTTCTGCAGTTTGAAACTTGTTTTTTTTTTTTAGTGTCTCACTGCTATTGTTCTGCTGGGTTAAACATTTTCTACTTCTTTCCACTGAAAGTAGGGTAGCTAGTAGCTGTAGCATAGTCCACCTACAAGTTTACATCTTCTGGGTCTGTTTGTAGTGGCTGTTTGTTCTTAACACGTTTTTCAGGCCATCTTGGACTAGAAGGGGCTTTTCTGCACTCTAGTGAGAGGACTGTGCTGATTCAAACCTGCCTAGTGAAGGGTGATTGGTCTAGGGCTTGGAATAAGCATCCTCAATGGACCTCTTGAACCTTTATTAAATTCTTTTTTCAAAGTTTTTAGCTTCTGGTATTTAAGCCCTACATTTGAGCAGCTTTCTGCTTGTTTGTGTATCGCTCACTGCAGAGCAATTGTGCACCACAGGTGGGCAGATTACTTCAACATGTTTTCCCCTTAGTTACAGCTGTAACACATTAGTGTAGTCCTCATCCTTCACACTTTCCCAGGAAAAGAAATATTGCTACTGAGCAGTAACCTATTAAATTACCAAAAAAAAAAAAAAAAAAAAAAAACAGGCAGAAATATCCATCCACTGAGCTACTACTTGATCGATCCTGAAAAGCCTTCAACATAGCATTATGGACAGCTGGACTACCCTTGATTTTCCTGTCAACTTTGCTGACTTGGGTCTCTTGAGGCAGTGTAGCAATTGCCTCAAGTACACAGATGACCCTCTACTAATAACTCTCTCAAGTACAGAGTGCGAGAGATGTACTTACAACAAAAATCTTGAATACATGCTCTCTCACACTCAAAACAGTAACACGGAAGAGGAGGTCAACCCACCCACCACTACACACGAGCATAGTGCCACTACTCATACACAACAGGCATCAAACATAAAAATCAACACACGCGGAGCTTCTCAAAAAACCTACAGAGACAACACAAACCTCCAAAACACAAAACTACTATAACTAACACAGTTCCCAAAACACCCATGACGCATAACAATACCAGTGTATCATCTACCACGCCCGTAAGACAACACTCAAAAAAACAAATTTTCTAGTCATTGCAGACTCATTAGTAAGATGCATGATGTCCCACTCACCAGATTGGACAAGGACAAAGTCAGTCAGCTGCCTGTCCAGTTCTAAGATTCATCAGATCACTCATGTACTCAGGTTTCTCAGCAGCTATCAAAGTTCATGTTGGGAGTGAACGACCTGAGACGTACCTCACTGGACTATATGAAGAGACATGAATGAGCTCCCTGAGTAAGTGTCCCAGGCAGGTATATCCCTAGCTTTGAGCAGCATACTACACTCACCTAGAATGATGCCACAGTATAAACAAAAATGACTGGCTTAGTTTTTGGTGTCATTCAGCCAGGGAAGCCAAGATCGACAAACCTCACCGCTTTGCTAGAGACAGCTTGCATCTGGCACCTCTAGGTTTTTCACTGCTGCCAAAGGCTCTTGCCTCCCCTATAGTGCCTTCAGCAATGCAAAATTTGCCAATCATAACAAAATAAGGGTCATGCTGCTAAACACTAGCAACTTAAACCAAAAACTGTATATCCTGGAAGTACTTCTATCACTGGTAGATGTAGATGGTGCAGTGTCAGAAACCTGGCTCAAGACCTCAGAGAATAATACAGCCTCGCAAGGCTGCAATGCCTTCCACACTTTCAGACCACAAAAAGAACATGAGAGAACTAAAGGAGTTGGTGTTTCTATTTATATTACAAATAAATTCACCTCCCGTATAGTTAGACTGGACAACTCCGTTGAGTTACTCCAAGTTCAGATTAGGACGGGTAATACCCACATTCAAGTCACAGCCAGTTATAGATCCCTATCCATGGGTCATGATGTGCACAAAGCCTACTTGACCAAACCTGAAACAAACCAAATATTACCGGACACTCTGGTTATAGGGAATTTCAATTATCCCACCATCAACAGGGAAACCTACATTAGCACTAGACCGTTAGCACAAAAGTTCCTTGATTTTGTTGACTCAAACGCCCTGGAACAAATTGTTGATACCACGACAAGAGGAACAAACATACTAGATATGGTCATTCACTAACATGTCAAATGGGTGAACTACCACAAATGTCGGACCCTCATTAGTTAAATCTGACTACAAATTAGTCACCATTGAAGTGACCTGACAATAACATCAGAACTCACAAAAGCAAAATCAGACTAAAAAACTTCACCAAGGCAAACTATACCATCCTAGGTGAAGGCATAAATGCATTTCAAGCCCCACACTCAGTTGGAAGTGGTAACTACACAGACGCATACACTAAAGCTCTGTACAATCACTTGCATAAGTGCACAGACTCAGCTGTTCCAGAAAGAATCAAAGCCAGAGCCCCAAGTAAAAACAAGCCACCACGGTAGACATCCAGCATCAACAAACAAATGCAAAAAGTTGCTGTCCATGAAAACAAAGGCAAGACCCTAACAACAGAAAAGCACCCTCCTCAGCCTCAACAGGCATATAAGACAACTTGTCAAATCCTCTAAGGACTTCTTTGAGTATAACTTAGCTAGCACAGCCAAGGATAACCATAAGGCCTTTTACAGCTAACTACGTAGTCTAAAAGGTAGGACCCCAAGCATGTGAAGAACTAGTGACCAAAAGTAACACACACACTTACCTCTAAGAGACAGCAAACCTGCTAGCGGATAGGTTTGGTGAAAATTTCACCCACTCCCACCTCCTCCAAATCTATCATAAACCTTGCCCAACCCCCCCCACACACACACACACATATCTGAAGGACAGGTCATCAAAGCCTTGTCCAAGCAAAAACAGCAGCCTCTATGGGACCAGATGGCATTCCCAGGCTGTCTTCGAAACAGACTACAACATGAAGTAGCGTCACCATTTTAAGTAGCCTTTTAAATCACAGTTTAACCACAGGCTTTGTTGCTGCAGAATGGAAAACTAACAGTTATTCCTCTCTGCAAAGGTGGCCAAGTCAGAGAACTGGGGAATTACATACCCATAAGCCTGTCCAGCCTCATTTGTAAGGCCACAGAATGTATCATTATGGACCTCATAAATAAAAACATAGATGACCTCCAAATCCTGGATCCCCACCCAAATCGTTTTTCTCAAGGTCAGATCCTGCATGTTAAATCATGTGAATTTTTTGGAAAATGTGAAAATTGCAAATCTGTGCACACAGCATACCTTGACTTGTCAAAGGCTATCAACACAATCCCACACACAGACATTACCGATAAACTTAGCAAACACAATGTAAACCTTTTTGCTCCAAGATGGGTTGCCAAGTGGCTCACAAAATGGTCACAATATCAAAGTGGGCGACACCATATCAACCAGTGGACCTGTTACCAGCAGGGTGCCACCGGGGTCAGTGCTGGGCTCCCTACTATTTGGGATACACTTCTCAGAAGTTCAGGTCAAAACTAAGTGGTTGTGGTTGACCAAGTCTGCAGACAACTGCAAACTGGGTGTAATTATTGAATCCCCAAATGATGTCACTGTAACCCAGGAGGGTTTTGCGCAGAACAACATTTGGTGTTAGTCATGCTCTCAAACTCAATGCAAAGAAATGCATCATCATTCCCTTTGCACTCTGAAATAACAACAATACCTTAAGTACCCACACAGATGTAAGGGATTTGGATTCAAAAGTTGACTGCAAACTTAACTTCAACCACCATGTGTCTACTGTAGCAAGGAAGACTTTCTATGTAGCACACTTGATTAGTAAAGGCATCTCGTCAAGAGCAAGAGAGGTTATAACCTTTCTATACTTAACACTAATCTGGCCAATAATTGATTACAACGCCCAGTTCATCATGCACCATACAAAGCACCTGCAGCAAATGGACAGACCTCAAAGAGTTTTAGCAAAGACAAAGGGACTCCAGGATGTGCTGTACACAGACCGACTAAAGTCCCTGTCACTTTACACTATCATGTATACTTATTAGGGGACACTTTAGCTGGATTACACAGCAATATCAGACTCAAACTTACTGAACCTGCTGCATCTCCATATATCAAATAGGACTAGGGCCACCCGTTGCAGGGACCTAAATATGGACTGTGACTTGAATAGGACATGCTGGAGGGACAGATTCATCTCCCAGTGACTGCCACAATTTCTGAATAGGCTACCTATTCATGTGAAACAGTACCTCTATGATACTGTTCAAAAAAAACCTGGATAAGTGGATGGGGCACTAAGTTCTTACCAGGAATAACACCCACAACCCTCCTGGACATGGGCAGCGATTACTAAATGCAATCATGGGTATTAACTAACATTACTAAGGCATTAGATTTGGATGAAACGGCTAGGCTTGAAACGAAATCAGGGCTGATAGCCTACTAATCCCCTACAGTACAAAATATTTGGGGATACAGTATTATATGCCTGACAAGGGGTCTCTTACCACAGACTACTCCTGAACCTAATACATGAACCAGGTACTAGAACAGCCCTGAAGGATGAGGATATGCCTAAATCCAGTACCAAAGAGGGCTGTGGGCTCACATCAGAAGGTGAAACAGAATATCATATATATATATATATATATATATATATATATATATATATATATATATATATACACACATATATATATACACACACACACGTGTGTGCGTGTGTATGTATGTGTCTACACACACACGCACACACATATATATATATATATATATATATATATATATATATATATATATATATATATATACACACACACATACAAATATATACACACACACATTTTATATATATATATATATATATATATATATATATATATATATATATATATATATGTTTATTTATTTATTTTACATTTGTTGACCGGGATAGTTCGACTGGATGCATGTCCATTTTCAGCGGAGGCCCGGGGAGAAAAGCTCCAAGGGTAAGCAGATACAGCATTGCATATTACAAACAGACTATTTACAGAGATTACATAAGTAAGCAAGTTAAACAAGTTCCACAGGTTACAGTTGATCCTGAGCGAAGTCAGGATTAAATTAAATTACACAGTAAACTGGTTAACAGATTTTTATACATTCTAGAGAGAGTTAGCCAGGCTTGATACATTGACATAGCCAGTTAAGGGACAATTGTTGTTTGAGTCTAGTTTTAAATTGACCTAAGGTGGAAAGTAAGGTAATATCAGCTGGAAGAGAGTTCCAGGATCTACTTACAGAGTTTGCAAAGAGAGAATCACAGCTGTGTTATTAATTTTGCTAGTCTGAATGAGTAGTTTGTTAGAGGATCGAAGCGGTCTAGGATTGTTATAGGGGGGGTGATAATATTTTTAAGTGATATTTATTTATTTTAAATATACATTTTTTATATATATATATATATATATATATATATATATATATATATATATATATATACACACACACACACACACACACACATATATATATATATATATATATATAAAACGATAAGAACAGAAGGAATCACCACAGGATAAAACTCCGTCTTCTAAATTAAAACATCTTTATTGGAAACGAGAAATGAGCGCTTTCACGTAGGTTGACTACGCTTCTTCAGATACAATTAAAAGTAAAAAATACACATCTTTTATATAAAATTTTGGCGGGCAAATCAGACAATAATAAAAACAATAAACCAATTAACACACTTATTAAGCAATCAGGCTCTTAAAGTGATTACATTCTGAAAATGTTGAAGTTCCTAACCTACTGAAGGTTCTCCGAACATACCACATATTCAATGTGTTTAATATTTAAATAACTTTTTTTGGGGACATCAAGTCTCCAATATTTAATATAGGAGTATGCATTGATTACCACATGATTCTAAAAGATATCTATGGCTTATGTTAACAATACACAAGATACATAAGATAATAGAATAGTGCTGACAGGTAAACAATGCGTTACTATATGTCAGTTCGAAGCACAATATTACTGCTTAGACTTATTTCTAATTCAGTCGGCAACTGATGCAATTCTCTAACGTAGTAAAGCGCATCTTTTAATTCATCATAATTCCTTTACAATTAGTTTAAAAACTGATTTAAAAAACTGATTTAAAAAATGTTGTTAATTATTAAGTTTTAAAGCTGTTTTAGTTCAAGTTTGATATGATTAAAAGAACATTTAAAGAATGTTAAATATTCCGTAGCGTAGTTTTGATTACTTCTTGTAGTGCACAATAACAATATAACATACGCAACTGAAATAACAATATATCATGCGCTATTATTTGATACAAAAGACCTGAATAAGTTAAATATGCAAAAATAGTAGAAAGGTGTCTAATGTATTGCTGGTGAAACAAGATGACAAAACTGAAACTGTCATGAAAAACCAACCAAAGAGGTCACTATGGGAATAAAAAACAAATTTTTACAACAAACAGCAGCAAGTAGCAGAAGAAGCAGATTGATATATTTAATCAAGTCACCCGATGGTCATACCATAATCAATAGGATTTAAAATTTATTTATTTCTGTATTGTTCTTCAAAATAAATAAATAAATAAATGAATTAGTAAATTGAATGATAAAAATACCACCTAGTATAAATATATGTATATATATATAAACTGAGAGAGATGAAAAAATATAAATATAATAATATTAGAAATAAAATACAAATATAATAAATATGGTGTTAATATAATACATCTATAAATTAATATTCATAGTATTATATATATAGCGATGATTATCAATTTTAAATCATTCAATGTGAGTGACAAAATCTATTAAATATCAAAAAATAATAAATTGAAAAGTCAATGACTTCAAGGCTTCCTGTTATTCAATATTGGTTTAATTGAAACAAACTGATTAATACCTGGACTAATGTGGGCTTTTAAAGTAAATATCCATTTGAGTTCAATACAAGCCAGTTGATTGATGTTATCACCTCCTCTAGAATTTATGGTGACCAATTGTAGGGCTTTAAAACTAAATCTGTGTGTTGTAAATTCTAGTAAATGTTTCGCTAACGCGTTTTGCTCATTGCCTTTTCTAATGTCGTACAGATGGTTATAGACCCTATCTCTCAATCTCCGCTTTGTTAAGCAGACGTGGAATGCATCACAGTTATCACAAGTTGCGAGGTATATAAGGTTTGTGCTGTCACAATTACAATAATTGGTAGGTACAAACCTAAAAATACCTTCAGGATGAATAAAGGATTGTTTTTTAGAAATATAAGGACACATATGGCAGTGGCCACAGGGGTAAGTTCCATATTGAACAGGTTCGATCACCATATGGGAACTACTTTTATCTATACACAACAATTGCTTAAGATTGCTACAATTCTTATAGCTAAATCTGGGGCGTTCACCTACAACATTTTTAGTAAATAAATCCATAATGAGTACATTCCAATTTTTATTTATTACCTTTCTGAGTGAATCTATGTCACTGTTGTATTTTATAGTGAAAGATAACTTCTCAGTAAATCTACCTTTAGTACATGTGTTATTCAATAACCTTTGTTTAACCTCACAGCTAGAGTGGGCCAAACCTGGTAGTGTGATGCCAAACATTTTTTGTTTACAGTTGCTAATAATTTTATTAGTATAACCCCTCTCCTTAAATAAGAATTCTAATTTGTCCATTTCAGTCATAAAAACTTTATCATCACTACAAATCCTAGCTATTCTACTGAACTTTTAGTTATGTACTTACCATAACTTCGGATGTATGGGATCCATCTCGCCTACATTCATGACAGATGGGTTCGGAGCCGATCCATCGGCTCCGACTCGGCAACTAATACACTAGCACGAAGTCTCTCATTGGCTGGGCTACTCCCTATCCCAGGATGCACTACACCTGCTTCCCCAGATCTTGTTTGTTCGCTTTCATACATCCATGCAAACACAGAAACACTAGTAGTCACAATAACCAACTAAAGTTCTTCAAGAAAGAACACCAAGAAAAGGGGGACTACAGCTCCTCTAAATCCAAATGGAAGGGGGAAGGAGGGTGGGTACTTATGAATGTAGGCGAGATGGATCCCATACATCCGAAGTTATGGTAAGTACATAACTAAAAGATGTAATGGGATCCTATCTCGCCTACATTCATGACAGATGGGACAGCGTCCCTAGCACCTACATCCCGGGTGGCTCATTGGAAAACACTCCTGAGAACTGTGGAACCAAAGGAAGCTCTGCCTCGAGAAACCACATCCAATTTGTAATGAGAAATGAAACTGTGCGGAGAAGTCCAGGTTGCTGCAGCACAAATATCATCTATTGATAACGGAGTGAAAAGCTACGGAAGTAGCCATTGCCCTGGTAGAATGAGCCTTGACTGGAAAGGGGAGGTCTTTGTTAGCTTGTGAATAAATAAAAATGATACAATCTTTAATCCATTTAGATATGGAGGTTTTTGTTACTGGTTGACCAAATTTGTTCGCTGCAAAGGAAACGAACAATTGATTAGATTTCCGCGTTTGAGCGGTTCTGTTCAAATAAAAACGCAGTTGTCTATGTACGTCCAATTGATGCAAAGTATATTCTGCGTTATTAGAGAAATCTGGGAAAAAGACAGGGAGTTCTATAGTTTGTTGCATACAGAAAGAGGAGGCCACTTTTGGTATAAATGCAGGATTTAATTTCAATGAAACTCTATGCTTGTGAAAAATCAAATAGGGAGGATCAGAACAAAGAGCTTGAAGTTCTGAAACTCGCCTGGCAGACGTTATGGCTACTAAAAAGGCCGTTTTCCAAGACAGAAATTTTAGATCACAGGTAGCTGAACCTTAATGGTAGAAACTGAAGAGCCCGACTGAAAAAGGGAGGCCAGAAAATTCAGAACCTCCGATACTGGTGCAGTGAGAGGATCTATAACCCCGTTCTTGAGCCCAGAAAGCAAACCTTTTCCATTTACTGGAATAAAGTTTGATGGTGGAAGGTTTATGAGAAGAAGACAGTATGTGGATCACGTCCGGGGAAAGAGCATTGTCTCGGACTAAGGATGGAAGTGGAGTAACCATGCTGCCAACTTCAGGGACCTGAGAGACGGGTGAAGCCGTCCTGACTGATGAGTCAACAGGTCTGGCACCGGATCCAGAAACCATGGACCTTCTATCGCATGCCTCTGTAGGAAAGGAAACCAAACTTGACGAGGCCAGTGCGGGGCAATCAAAATCATCTCGCTCTCCATGTAAATGGCCTTCTGTATCACCCTCGGTAAGAGGGGGAACGGAGGAAGGCGAGAAGACCGGGGCCAAATGTGAGTCAGAGCGTCCCTGGGAGTCTGTCCCTGAGAAGGAACAGTGTGAAGAACTCTCTGCATTTCGCATTGTGAGGGCTGGCAAACAGGTCGCAGCAAGGATGACCCCATCTGTCGAAGATTTTCGCAGCTATACCCTGGTTGAGGGACCATTCGTGGGGTAAAAGAATGGTCCTGCTTAATCTGTCCATAATCACATTGGACTTCCCCGGTATGTGCATTGCCATCAGAAAGCGGTTGGTAGCTACCGCCCAGTGCCAAAGTCTCATGGCTTCTCTGCATAGTGGGTAAGACCTGGTTCCACCTTGCTTGTTTATGTACCATACCACCGACATGTTGTCGGATAGGATAGCAATCGGGCCCTGTGGGAGAGCGTGATGGAGAGCTTGGAGTACCAATAGTACCGTTCTCATCTCCAGGACATTGATATGCAAATGCGTTTCCTGGATCTGCCATGTGCCTTGGACCGACCTGTCCAGGTAATGACCCCCCCACCCTACCTGGGAGGCGTCCGTAGTCACAGTGGCAACAGGACGTTGTGGTATAAAGGGTCGCCTATGGTCGAGATTTGATTGGAGAAGCCACCAATGCAGATCTCGACGGCAACTTTCCGTGATTATGATTAAGTGGTTCAAGGGAAGTTCCTGATAAGACCATTGAACCGACAGTAGCCATTGTAAAATTCGCATATGAAGCCTGGCCAAGGGAACCAAAAGTATGGTCGACGCCATCGAGCCCAACAGTTGTAGGATCCGATGGGCCGGGGCTCTTTGTAGGGGGAGACAGGATTTGACTTGATCTTGTAACACCTGAATTCTTGCTGCCGGTAAAAAGGCGCGCATTCTTTTTGTGTCTAAGTCTGCGCCTATGAAAGTAATACGCTGAGATGGCTGTAGTACAGATTTTTGCAAATTGAACGTGATCCCCAAGAAACGGCCCAAGGTGAGCGTGGCTCTGAGCGCTTGGAGTAGTAGATGCTCGGAGGTGGCAGTAAGGAGCCAGTCGTCTAGATAAGGAAACACCTGGAATCCCAGACTTCTCAGGTGAGCAGTTACCACTGCCAGACACTTGGTGAACACCCTGGGGCTGTGGTGAGACCAAAGGGCAGTGCTCGGAATTGAAAATGACTGACTCCGAGGCGGAAGCGTAAATGTCTCCTGGACTCTTGAGCTATGGGAATGTGATAGTAAGCGTCCTGGAGATCTATGGAGCACATCCATGCATCTTTTTCCAGCAAAGGAAGAATCGATTGAAGAGTGACCATTGAATTTGGACTTCTTTTGAAACGATTCAATGAACTGAGGTCCAAAATGGGCCTGAAGTCCCCTGTCTTTTTTGGTACCAAAAATAATTTTGAGTAAGTTCCTGATCCTGGTCGATGGGGACAGGCTGGATGGCTCTTTTTTCCAGCAGCTTTGAAACCTCTAATGCTGCTTGATCCCGCTGACTGGGTGGTACGTCCGGGATTTCCCTTAAAGAAAGGGGTTTGTTGAAGGGATGATATAACCTCCGGTAATAATGCGAAGGACCCCCTGATCGCTTGTTCTGGATTTCGAAGCTTGTGGGTGCGCCGCCAGCGACCTGACTGGCTCCGGAGATGCACAGTCGGGCAACAACTCAGGAACGCTGGTTGTATGAAGAACCACGAAAGGAATCGCGGTCTCCAGAGTTACGGGGCCTCTGCCACCTCTGGGGCGTCTTCCAAATCCCCCTGCCTCTGGAGGAATCACTGGGTGGAGTAGGGAAAGACTTCTGAGATTTTTAAACCACATTTTCCTCCTCTCCCAGCCTTGGGGTAAGGCCGAGAAGGAGTGGAAAATCGGGCCCCAACGGCAGTCAAAGTCTTGCCCTCCTGCTCGCACCTAGTTAGTGTGTCCTTCACCTTGGGTCCAAACAAAGATGACCCATCAAAGGCGTCGGCGAAGGAAGACTTGAAAGCCTCCGTGAACGAACACAAGCGTAACCAGGCTTGTCTCCTGAGGGCAACGCCTGTTCCGCTGCTCTACTCGCCCCTTGACCGCATATGAGATGAGCCTCATGGACGAGTTAACAATAGAAAGGGGTAGTCATCTGTGCGCCAACAGTCGGGCCAGCGCCTCAGGTAGATTACCGACAAGAGAGTCATTTAGCTCTTTGAGAAGATCCCTTTGGAGCCTCGTAAAATGACATAAGTAGTTCAGCGACCGTAAGGTAAAGGCCGCTGAGGACAGGGCACGCTTCCGTACCTATCCATACTCCTAGAATCCTTATTAGGAGGATGAATAGCGTCGAAGCCTCTGCCACGTCCTGCTGTGTGGCAGAAGCCACCACCAAAGCATCTACAGGCACACCCTTTGTAAGAAACTCCTTCTGGGGGCTGACAAAATTTATTGGGCCTCGCAGGCACCGGTTCCACAGAATCAGGGTGTTCCCACACCCTTGAAACCAAATCAAGGAGTTCATCGAGGCGGAGACACCCAGGAGGCGGAAGGCTGGGCCCCAAAGGCCTTGAGGAAGACTGACTCCTCAGCTGAAGGGGTTTTGGCTTGCCAGTCACCTCTCTGTCTCAGAATCTCCAAGATATCTGAGAAGGAGATATCATCCGAAGATGATTTGGGGACCCTTCTGCGTCATCGAGGTCAGTATCCGATGTAATAGACTCATCTTGGGAGTCTCGTGTTTCCTCTTACACAATTTCTTCCGTGGGGGTTCGTCCGAAGCAGTTTGGACGGACCACCGAAAGGGAACCCGATGGGGTATCCTCAGGCCCTGGGGCCCGCTGCCGGGGCTGCAACACAACAGAGGCACCCAGTCTCCAAATCTAGGGACGGTGAGGTAGAATCTTGTTGAACCGGCAAAGGCATGGCCAGCGCGCTCCTCATGGCCTCAAAGGCCGGACCTCCAGAATCCAAGGAGGTCACTGGTCTAGAGGCCACGATGGCACTGGGAATTCCAGCAGCCGATGCTCCGAGAGGAAGACTAGGCACCGAAGCACCCAATCCCAAAGTATTCCCCTCGGCCCGGCTGAAGAGGTCGCAGTACCAAACCCTGAACCGGAGGACAGGGTAGGAAGCACAGTCGGAGTCGAGAGGCTTGTAAGGGGTCTCTGCTCCGACCGTATGGCTCCACATTGCTCCACCACCACCGGCTCCAATGGCTCCGAAGAGGCTGGAGGAGGAATCAAATGTGTTGGAGGGGGGATCGGCTCCGAAGCAAACTGTGCCGGAGCCGAGACCATTTTAGTAAACACTGGAGATTGGAATAGCCTCTGTAAAACCCTATCCAGGTCCGAATCTGACAGTCTCGAGGATTTAGAGGAGGTAGACACCCGAGAAGACTTTCCTCTCGGCTCCGAGAGAGAAGGGGACCGGCTCCAATACTATCGGCGCCGACTCCACCACCGAATGGACCACCATCGGCACCGAAGGAGCCTTCTTCGGAGCCGAGGGAGAAGAGTCTGAGCTGCACACTTCCACCGGCTCCGAAGCCATTGGAACCGATGGAGGTGATTCACCTCTCGATACTCCAACTTGCGGCTCCGAAGGCAATGGAGCCGAAGTAGGAGGTATCGAGGCAGACCCTTCGACCCTCGGCCCCGAAGTCAGTGGAGCCGAGGAAGAAGAGGTCAATTTTGTCTTTTTAGAAGTTGGCTCCGACGGACTTGTCGGTGCCGACGATCTTTTCTTTTTGGAAGCAACAGGAGGATTTAAGGCTTCCTCAAAAGAAGGTTTGATAAGCCCTTTCAATATCAACTTATTCTTGCGTTCTTGAAGAACCCTAGCAGAGAAAGCATGACATACGCTACAAGTCTCTTGCAGATGTTTCGGCCCCAAACAATAGACACAGATTGAATGGCTGTCTGTGATGGACATTTTATAACTGCACCGAGTGCATTTTTTAAAACCTGACTTTTGTTCCTTAGACATAGTACAGGCCCTTCAAAAAATCTGACTTTACCACAATAAATAAGCACTATAACGAATTGCGCCAACTGAAAAGCGCGAGACACACTGGCGCGAGTACTTAGGAGAAAAAAGTTTACCTCAGAAACAAACAGACAACACAAGTCCAACGGCCCAAAGCCCTCTAATTTAAACGGGCTTGGCCCGAAAAACAATTAACCACAAAAAGGTAATTAAGGTAAATAGCACACAAGGGTAGGGCAAAGGCCCTCTAACTTAAACGGGCCTTGCCCGACTGAAAAATAAAGTACCAGAAGACACTCAAGCACTTAAAAAATAACAACTAGTATAAGAAATAGCTGTTAAAACAGCTGTTTGGTTAATATATGACAAAAAACCCCAAGGTCAAAGACCAATAAAGGTAAAAAGAACCACTTAGCTCCAGCCAAGTCGAGACCACGTCCAGCTTGTAAAGCGGCAAACGAGATCTGGGGAAGCAGATGTAGTGCATCCTGGGATAGGGAGTAGCCCAGCCAATGAGAGACTTCGTGCTAGTGTATTAGTTGCCGAGTCGGAGCCGATGGATCGGCTCCGAACCCATCTGTCATGAATGTAGGCGAGATAGGATCCCATAACATCTGGCTAGTAACAATTCCTGGGAACGTAAATCTCGGATGCATACTCTCAAATTTCAATAATGTATTTCTCCAAGTGGGTTTTCTATAAAGAGAGATGTCTATCATTCCATTAATGTTAAGATTCAGAGTTAAATCTAAGAAATGGACACATTCAACTGAGGTTTCTATAGTAAACCTCAAAAAGGGGCTGGTAATCTCCACATCTTTAATGAATTGGATGCACTCCGTTTCAGTGCCTTCCCAAATGAACAGGACATCATCCACAAATCGTTTGTACAACTTGATGTTACTGTATTGTCTATGTTTAAATAGATAATTCCGTTCCCATTCATAAACGACTAAATTAGCATAACTATTCGCGCAGGGGGTGCCCATAGCAACCCCCCACTTTTGCAAATAGTATTTATCTTTATATAGGAAAATATTATTATTCAAAACTAATTCCAGCAGATGGTTTATCAATATTTGTCTGTTGTTAGTATAGTGGGAACATGTCACCAGAATCTCTCTTATGGCTTGAAGTCCTAACTCATTTGGAATGCATGTAAATAAATCTTTCACATCCATAGTAACCAGTAAATAATTAGAGGAATTTCTGTCTAACTTGAAGTCTCTCAAAACTCGTATTAACTGATATGAATCTTTAAGAATATTTGGAATATCATTTACTATGGGTCTTAACAGGTATTCTATAAATGATGAAATCGTTGAGGTACTCCATCTTTCACTGGAGACAATAGGTCTCATGGGCACAGGCAAAACGTTTTTGTGTATCTTAGGTAAGCCCTTAATGACAGGAATGGTAGGAAACTCAATAAAAAAATATTTATATGTTTCACAACTTATTTGGCCACACATTAGTAAATCATAAAGATCTTCTTGTATTTTTTTGATTGTATTTATAACATT